>NW_008616957.1:0-8704 GCF_000691845.1 Merops nubicus | reverse complement strand
AGCTGGTGACAAAGGACATGGGAAAGGCTGAGACATTCAGTACCTTCTCCATGTTGGTCTTTACTGGCTTCAGACATACCTTAGGAAATCCCAGGGTCCCGAGACTAGGTATAAAGTCTGAAGCAAGAAAGACTTAACCTTGGTGAAGTACACTGAAGTTAGTAACATTTAAACATACTGGATATATACATGGTCTTTGGGACCCAATGGGAGGCACCCACAAGTTCTGAGGGAGCTGGCAAACAGCATTGAAAGGGTATTGATCATCCTTGGAAGAGCATGGTGACTGGAAGAGTTCCCAGAGAATTGGAAGTAAGTAAACACCACTGTTCTCTCCAAAAACTTCAAGGAGAGTTTGAGGAACTCCAAGCTGGGCAGCCTCACCTCAATTCCTAGAAAGTTATTGGAGCAAACCATTCTGAAAGCCACTTCCAAACACATGAAAGACAAGAAAGTGATTGGGAGGTGTCAGCACTGGTTTATAAAAGGAGAATAAGTGATCAGTTGTGGCCTGGAAAACTGGCTTGGTGGATGTGGGGAAAGCAATGGATGTTGTTTATCTTGATTTTAGTAAGGTTTTTGATGCTGTTTCCCATAACGTGCCTATAAAAAGGCTAATAAAGAAGTGGGACAGTGAGGTGGGCTGAAATCTGGCTGAACTGCTGGGCTTGGAGAGTTGTGATCAGCTGCATAAAGTCCAGCTGGAGGCCAGTCAGTAGTGGAGGATCCCAAGGGCTCATACTGGGTCCAGTACAGTTTAACAGATTCATTAATGACCTGGAATGGTGAGAGAAAGGGCACTCTCAGCAAGTTTGCAAAGGCTGTAAAATCGAGACAAGTGGCTAATACACCAGAGGGGTATGCTGCCCTTCAGAGGGACCTTGATAGTCTGGAGAAATAGGTCAACAGGAGTCTCATCAAATTCAGCAAAGAGAAATGCCGAGTTCTGCTCCTGCGTGGGGAGGAGTAACTGTGCACCAGTACACACTGGCTACCCAGCAACTGGAGAGCAAGCTTTGCAGAAAAGGATTTGAGGGCCCTGCTGGACAAAAATGCAATGCTCCCCTGCAGCAAAGGCCAACAGCCTCCCGGGCTGCATGAGGAAGAGTATTGTCAGCAGGTTGAGCGAGGTGATGCCTTCCCTCTACTCAGGACTGGTGAAGCCACAGCTGCTTCCAGTGTGCTTCCAGAACTGTGCCCAGTTCTGGACTCCATAGAACAAGAGAGAGTTGGAGTTACTGAAGGGAGTCCAGTGAAGGGCCACTAAGATGATTAAGTGACTGGAGCATCTGACATATAAGGAGAGGCTGCAAGTTCTGGCACAGCTCAGCCTGGCAAAAAGAAGCTAAAAGGGAATTCTATCCATGTGCACAAACGCCTGAAGGGAGGGAATCAAGAAGATGCAGCCAGATGCTACTCAGTGATGCTAGGAAAGGGACAAGAGGTAATAGGCATGGATTGAAGTATGGGAAATTCAATATAAACATAAAGAAAAATAAATCATTGTGGGAGTGACTGAACACTGGAAGAGGTTGCCCAGGCAGGGTATGGAGTCTCCATCCATGGAGCTATCCAAAGACAACTGATGACAGTCCTGGTCAGTCTGCTGTAGCTGGCCTTGCTCTGAGCAGTAGTATTGGACTAGATGATCTCCAGAGGTCTCTGCCAACCTCGGTGATTCTGTGAAACAGAAAAATATATAGCTGTGGTCAACAGTTAAACAGTTATACCTTTGGTAGCTAAATCTTTTTTTAGAGATAAAAAGTCTTCAAGGAACCTTGACACCCCTTTCATAACAATAATCTTTCAATTTATTCTGCTCCTAATAGAGAGCAAAATAATAAGTGCACAAGATCAACTTTACACAGAAACAATTTATTTTGCATTTATAGCCCATGCTTTGTTTGCAGAAAGCCTAAGATCTTTTAGCTTATTAACTGTAAGAAAAAGAGATTAGAAAAAAGTGCAGGCATTCTTCCCACTGCTGGGTAAAGGGACCATTTCATTTTAGGCATGATGGTTTTTTTCAAGTGTTCATTAATATACCTACCTGTGAGTGAGAATTTCATTTTTCCCTGCATATGCCACCTTGGGACCAGTTTACAGTCTGTATCCTGGAGAAAAGACACATCCAAATGAAGCACATAATACTAGTTGTACATACCATTAAATGCTGCACAGTCTTTGTTAAACCAAGATAGTTTAGGCTTTGTATCTGAAACCTGAGGACACATTCTTTCTCAGCTTCTGGATATATCACTGTCACAGGGCATGATAATCCATAAAACCATCCAGCTTCTCCCTGAGGAAGTGGAGAGTAACCTGACCCTCACTGGGCTTGTTCACATGCTCAGGAGAGGCACATGTTTACATACACAATGAATCAAGTCTTCTGGTGGTGACAGACTGGATGGAATAGCTTTTTGAACCCATCAGCTACAACCCTGTAGATGGGAATACTATGTGAAGTGTCTCAACTCCCTTCCCACCTAATTTAGAATCACAGCATACAGACTGCCCAACGCGTCTATCCCTTCTCTGTTCTTCCTTTGCTTCACGTTGTAATTATTTGCCCACTATCATTCTTTAATACCATTAGCATTATGCAGCATAAGGCAGTTGTAGAATATTGATGGTGCTCTGAGTCGACCCAGCAATTACTGTGGAAAGCACCAGAAAGGCTACTGTACATTATAAAAACATTAAAGGGTGAGCACTGTGTGATAATGATGGAATTATCCTTATTCACTTCCTGCCGCTTTCTGAATGTCACACACAAATTGAATAGTAGATAATCATATTCCTACCTGGTCATTTTCCACCTTTAGTCTCTATATCATGTCAGAAACAACTGTATCCTTTTATTGCAGCAGTAGCGTGGGCTTGACTAACAAAAGCTTGCATGAAGAATTAAACATGTTAATCTAGCAGAATACTTCTCCTGTTCTCTTTTTTCCTTCACTCTTTGATGAAGTACATTTTTATTCAAGCTCTAATCCATGAACTGGAAGAGAATTCAGATTCCCACTCACTGTGATCATTGTTAGACAAGACTTTTTTCTTTTCTGATCGTTTGTAATGGAGTAGTTGGAGTCAACAGAATCTGAATTGCCAAGCAAAGAGCTGTGCGCCCGGCACAGTGAGGATGAGAACACAAGAACAGAACAGCTGCCTGCCTGGATCAGACCAGGGGTCTGTCCTGCTCAGTATTCTGTCATCCACAACAGGAGGTGCTGTTCCAGCAGGGCACACAAGTCCCACCACTTTCTGCTCTCCCTTCTCCTTGTACTCCCCACAACCCCAGCTGGTGTGTCAGGGATGTTAGAAGGTACATGTCTTTATTGTTCCTTTACTATCTGTTTATGGACATATTGTGCATGATTTGTCTCATATTTTGTACCTGCTGATATGATCTGCATCCACAGACTCTTGTGGCTGTACATTGCAGAAGTTCACTACCCACTGGAGAGAGGTACTTTCTTTTGCATGTTTTAAATCAAGCTCCTACTGGTTTAGAAACCTGTCTGTAATTCAAAGATTGCACAGTTTGGTAAATTTTACATTATCTTTTCCACTCCTTTCATGACTTTACAAACTTTAGTCACATCCCATCCAGCTTTCTCCTCTCCAAAGACTGAGACCAAGAATCTCCTCCTGGCCTATTTAGTCTCTTCTTGTAAGTCCTGGCCTTTCTGGTCTCTCCTCTGAAGGCAGCTTCTCTAGCCTCTTGACCTTTTAGTTGCTTCTACTGTAATTTTCTTGAGTTGAATACTAGAAATATTCATATTTCCACATACTTCTTGGGATGTAGCTCTAACATTTTTTTTTTCATAACACTCAGATGCTGTCTTCTGTTTTGTTCTCAATACTGTTATTGTTGAAGCCTGATATTGTCTTGGCATTCTGGCTGCTGTTGCTGTTGCACAGTGAGCTACTGTTTGAATGCAAACCTGAGGTCAGACCGTGTTTTAGACATTTTAACTGAGATATATTCCCAGGACAAGGACTTGTTCCTCTGTTACCCGTCAGAGTCATACCACCTGTCTCCAGTGCAAATGGACCAGTCAAAAAATATCCTGCGTATCCACCACATGGTCCCGTTGGCACTTGTAATGCCATCACCTGACTGATATTGGATAAATGTTATTCATAGAAGCTTTCTTAGGTGGGCTCCACTACAGACTGCTGTGAAGACAACTCAGATTTGTAAATTTTTTGTGTCCAAGCTGACCATGCACATGATGGACATGCAGATGCAAAGTTATATGTGCTGTCCATGGCATGGGGACAGCTCAGGGAGTGCACTGAGGTTTAACACAAACCTCACTCCCTGGTTCAGCTTTGCAAGTTGCAGACCAGAAGTGGCCCTTCTTACAGTGGAGGGTGCTGTCAACTTGAAATGCAGGTGCTGAGCTACTAAGAAGAAAAAAGTGATTGAGAGCCATACCCTTGAAAACTGTATGTATGTATGTGTCAGGTTCCCCTCTTAGACCAAAGCTGAATACAGCCCAGCTGATCAGGTCAACTGACCTCAAAGATGTAGCACAAAGAAGAGAACTATTGACCAGAAGACTGTGAATCCTGAATTCCTGAAATCAGAAGATGTGTTGACCATCTTTTTATTTTGCACAAGTGTCACTGCAAGAACTTTTGAAACCAGAGCAGTCCCCTTGCCAGTCCTTACCATTCAGGAAGGAGAACAGTCAAGTGAACATGCACTCAGGCTGTTTTTACCTTGTACCACAAGAGCTGAGCATCAATTCCTTCATTTGGTGTGTTTATCAGCTGCTAGTATTTACCTCCTTTGCTTGTGTTTGAATAGGATGTCTGAGTATTTTGGCAGTGATTTATCTTTTCAGGCAGCTGCTTCTTTTATGTTGAGGTTTTTCAAAATGTTTTTCTCCCTGGCTATGCTGTTGTGGGTTGGATGCAGACCTGCCAACCTTGTACTATTCCCACTAAGAGAAAAATAACTGATGGCTTGAGGGAGAAATGAAAGTAATTTCAACAGATCTCAAGTACATTATTATTTCTACATTTTATGTCTGTTACAGTTTCCCTTACTTGGTGTTTCAGCTGCTGATGTTTGTTCTGCCTCTTTATTTTCATTCGTAAAGCTCTGTAAAAGGATAACAGCAACACAGTTCTTTGTATTTTTTCATTCTTTAATATAAGATAATTAGTTCTCATGGATTTGTTTAGAACGTTCTTTACAGTTCTGTCTGATCTGTAAATAGGACAATATAAGTTGCTTTTTGAACAGCCTACTAGGATATGTGTTTCCTGTTACGTGTTGTCAGAAATGAGTACATATAGCTATGTTTATATCTCATTCCTCTGGAACGGGTGTGATGGCATGGCTGAAGACATGACATGCTGAATACTGCCAGAATTAGCTGTTTGGTAGTTCATATTGGTTTTATAACCTGGGTTGCCCTTGTCTTCCAGTTACTACTGTTGGAGTGAACTCTACTGAAGCACAGCAAACTCAGGACTTACGAGACGTGGCCTCAACATCATTGTTTATATATAGCTTGGCAAATTCTGTCCTTCTTGTCTGATGGAAACCTTTTGATTTTAATCACTGCCAAAATCTAAGTAGAGAAAGGGATGTAATTTTTAAAAAAATTGAACAACAGAGATTTGCTCCTGAGATGTAACAGACATTTACAGTGACAGTAACCATTGTGACTTTGCATCAATTAGAAAGGGAAGAGTAGATCTAAGTGACAGTTAGATATAGAAAGTGGTCATTTTTGTGGTAAAGGGTAAAGAAAAACAAGCTAAATATATATTTGCCAGGAAGTTCTGCTAAGATAATCCCTTCATATTTACAAAGTGAAAATCACTGTACAGGTAGCTCTTGGCTCAGTATTGCATTGGCAGGGTGAGGGACCTGATTATTTTCTGAGATCACTCCCTACCTTATTTTCTACAATTTGCAAATCAAAGACTTTCTCTTGAATATTTAGAGAACACAACTAAACTGCATCTCTGTAAAACCTTCCTACCTCAAATCAGATGCTTTCAGTTTTCTGACAGAATCTTTACCTCCCAAAAGCTTCAAAATTCAAAGAAAATCTAAGTGTATGGATAGTGTCTGCTCTTTCACTGGAAGAATAATTTATTATTAGAGGGTTTTTTTCACATAGAATTGTAAAGAAGCTTGAGATTATATAATTCAGTCTGAATTGTGAAGGTATAGGAAATGTTAGCTTTATCATCCAGAGCTGACAGTAATGTTCAGGTGATGGTGTAGTGGGTTCCTGTAACACAAATTTAATCATGAGCCTGAAGGGACTGGTTCATTTGCAAGTGCTACAAACCAAACTGCAGTATTCCATCTGCGTACAAAGCCCCCTGGAATTTATTTTCTAAAGCCATTGTTTTGAGCAAGTGAAACAAAACCAGAGTGTACAGGCTGGATGATGTCTATGGGAATACAGTTACCTATACAATCTGAAATCTATATGCTGAGAAGTGCAATACTTCCATATGTCCCCTACACAGTTGCCCAGTTCTACATAACCAGGCTCCAGGGCAATCGTAGGTAGATTAGATGTGTCCCCAGTACTAACAAAACCCACGCTCTTAAACTTATATTTTCTGCAGCATATAATATAGGTCCTTTTAAATTAGAGCCCAGAAGTAATTTGTCCACCAGAGAGCAGCTATGTCATGGGGCTGCAAAGGCAGGTTTATCTGTATCACACGTGTTGTGATGTGACATATTATGTATTTATCACAAACATCTGTCAGTTTATCTGTAGTTGGATCGGACCTGGTACGTCCAGACATTGAAAAGAACACATGAATTGATGGGCATCACAAGGTAATAGAGATTTCCTCTATATTCTGTGAGCATAACATGTTTTGGGGCTAAAGAGTATGCTTGCAGCCTGGACTTTTCATAGAGTATAAATGCATTAAGTATCATTTCTTTATTAGACAGTACTGGATGATGAATGGAAGGAACTATTTTGTGATATCAAATCTTTTATGGCTTCTAAGTCTATTATCATCAACTGTAGCTGTCAAATCCATCGTTCAAACTCTCATTGTGTCAAAAGCATAATAAATATTAAACAGTTTTTCAGAGTAATTTTAATATGTTGTGATCTTCAGCAAAAGAATCTTTCTTCACATAGTCAGTAGTGCATGGGCATTATGGATAGAAATGTTGTGGTACTTGATAAGGATTAATGTGTTTGTTTATTACTTGGAAATTATCTCCTCCTGAGCCCCTTTAACACTCTTGTCCTGAAAAATCACTTTTCAAGGCTCATCTCTAATGATGTAAAATTTAGATCTCTGAATCTGAACATGTCACCCTAGATTCCCTTTATACACAATTCTTGTTTAGGCACTCAAGAGGGTAATCTTTAGGATATATCTTTCAGGACAGCTTTCCACCACCTTTGTCACCACACTAGGGAGAGAATCCCAAAACAGGTGTTGCTGACTCACATCCCCACATTGTTGTCACACTTCCATGAAAACTTCCCACATCCAAGTTTGGCCAGATCTCCTCTAGGCCTTTTGTGGGTCCATAAAATAATGTTCTGAGGGGTGAGACTCAGTTCAAGTGGCCAAAATAATTAAAGGACTTGTTTCATCATGTGAAACTTGCTGAATGGGTTGCGTGCAAAGCAGTATGGTGTAGGACATCTGGGCCACATAAGGGTGCAAGGCGTACTAGGGTGTTGCTCTGGAAGTGTCTCAGATGCAGTGTGAGGTACTGCCTGTCTAGTCAGGATCACATTGCCAAAAGCACTCAGTGTTCACCTCTGAGGGAGATGGCTGGCCCTCAAAGGAAGGCATGTGGTCTGGAGAGTCTGGATTTCAGGATCTGGGAGTATAATGGGAGCTGACGGTGTGGATATCAATGCTGGGATGAATTGTGTTACCACCAGAAGTATCTATTTCTCCACTGACAGCCTAGGAAAAGTACACAGACTTTGACTTGCGGTGATGTGGCTTTTGGGACAAGCGGTGGGTCTGCGGGAAAAAGCCATTTTATAGCAGATCTCTCATGGAGAGAGCTAGCTGAAGCAGTTGGGAGACAGGAATTAATTGGATGGATGAACAGTATTTGAGCTCACTCCTTCATAAACCCCTCTTTTATGCAGCAGTGTAGGCCTTCCTGTAACAACTTAATCCAGTCAGCACGTTACAGCTTGTGAGATTGTTATCCTCATGAGACACAGCAGTGGAAACAGCTTTCTTTGGAAATACTGGGGAAGGATAAGGTGCTGCTTTCCTCTCAAAAGAGTCTGGTTAGGATACTCTCACATACAGTGGAGGATACTTCTACATCTGAAAGGAATCCAAATTCCTGTCTGCCAGGAGTGTACACTAGCCACCAGTCTGCAGACTGGTCACAGCGGAAACTTGTACAGAGGACTTTTCAACCTACTGTTGCAGACCAGATCTTTCCTGAGGCAAAATGGGCAAATTAACTTGGCCTCTTACATACTGTCAAGCTATTTTATAAAAACGTTCTCTCCAGCTGTTGTTATATGCTGTTAGTAGATGTGTAGTGTTGGCATTTGTGGTGGTTTAGCCCCAGGCAGGAGCCGAGCACCACACGGCTGCTCGCACACCCACCACCCCCTCACGGGAGGGAGAAAAATCCAAACCCCCTTGCGTTGAGGTAAGGAGAAGTTACAGCAAGAGTGCAGCAGGAACAGCAAACAGCAGCAGT
>NW_008616956.1:0-18457 GCF_000691845.1 Merops nubicus | reverse complement strand
GTCCCTCTGGATGGCCTCCTGTCCCTCTGGCATGCCAACTGCACCAACCAGCTTGGTATTGTCAGCAAACTTGCTGAGGGTGCACTCGATGCCACTGTCTGTGTCATGGATGAAGGCATTAAACATCACCGCTCCCAGTAGGGACCCTTGAGGGACACCACTTGTCACTTTTGCCTGTCTAGACTTCAAGCCATTGACCACAACTCTCTGGATGTGACCATCCAGCCAGTTTCTTATCCACTGAACAGTCCACCCATCGAACCCCTATCTCTCCACCTTAGAAGGGAGGATGCTATGAGGGACAGTGTCAAAGGCCTTAGCAAAGTCAAAATAGGTGACGTTCACAGCTCTTCCCTTGTCCACCAGTGCAGTTACTTCATTGTGGAAAGCCACCAGATTGGTCAGGCAGGACTTGCCCCTAGTAAAGCCATGCTGACTCTCTTGAATTACCTTCCTGTCCTCCATGTGCCTTAGCATTTCTTCTAGGAGGATCTGCTCCATGATCTTCCCAAGCACAGAGGTGAGGCTGACAGGGCAGTAGTACCCAGCCTCTTCCTTTTTACCCTTTTTAAAAATAGGGGTGATGTTTCCTCTCTTCCAGTCACCAGGGACCTCACCTGACTGCCAGGACTTTTCAAATATTATGGACAGTGACTTGGCAACTGCATCAGCCAATTCCTTCAGCACTCTGGGGTGCTTCTCATCAGGCCCCATGAACTTGTGACTGTTAAGGTTTCTCAGACATCCAAGAACCTTGTCCTTGCTGACTGTGGGAGGGGCTTTGTCTCGCTGGTCCCTGTCTCACGGCGCCCTCCAGAAATTGCCATTGAAGACTGAGACAAAGATCTTGCTCAGGAAAAAAATAAATCATTCGAACTCATTCCAAAGCCAAATAATTTGTTTATACTTTTGTCACTTCAAAAATCAATGGCAGGAACAAGCTGTAACAACTTCAGGTATGAAAATATGTATGTAGGAGAGAGGAAGAGTGATGTTTCGGTGATCACAGTTCAAGTTCTGAAATAATTTGTGTGTTTGCCAATAAGAAAACATGGTAGGTTAGGTGTAGGCAAACCAGACAAGACAGAGGGAAGAAAACCAGAAAAGAACGGGAAATGGTATTAGCTGCTTTTTAGAGAAGGTAGCTGAAGAACAGTATAGCTAAGGAATTTGTTCAACAATATGAAGAAAACTCATAACAGGAGGAATGAAGGGAACATCCTAAATGCATGCTGTCAACTGCATCTCACTTTCCCAGTAATGTTAAATTATAATGTACTAGTATTTTGTTTTTACGTTTTTATGTTTATATCCAAATCTCTTCTTATAACTAAGTAAATTAGATCAGCTCAAATGGGGATGAATATTTCTGTTTATCTCCATGCCATACATGTGTGTAGTGTTTGCAAGTTTGATTATATTTTACAAATAAATAATAATAAAAAAAATTGTTCTTCATTCATTGATGCATATGCACTGAAAGAAGCTTATTAGAAATCTCTTCAAAGCAAAATGATTTTTCAAAGCAAACTACAAAAGTAAGAATTTACCCCTAGTAATCACCATATGGGTTAGTAGGCTAGAGGAGTTCCTTTGTCTTTTCTGAAATAGCACTCTATGTTTTATATGGGGCAGCAGCCTCAAGATTTAGGAATTTGTATTTCAAGAAGAATTTGAATCCTTCCTTAACATGAATAATGCCTTTTATATGTCAGAGCATAGATATTTCCAAAATGAGAGAGTTGACTCTACTCCAGGCTGGGAAGATGCTTTTAGCAAAGCTAGTCAGAATCTTTTAAAGGCTTTTTATGTTGTGTGCTGGCTTTCCTTCCCTCACACAGGAGATGCTTCTCTTTTCACATACTTTAGAAGCAAGATTAACTGTACACTTGAATTAGATACACCTCAGTACATGAACCCCCACAACATCTTTCTCTCCAAATTTGAGACTTGGTTTTGATGGGTGGATTCAGTGGATGAGGAAGTGCTTGGATGGTCTCATCCAAAAGGTAGTGTCCCAATAGAGATTGGTGACAAGTGGTGTCTCTCAGAGGTCCATACTGGACCGGTTCTGTTTAATATCTTCATCAATGACATAGTGGGATTGAGTGCACTCTCAGCAAGTCTGCAGATGACATTGAGCTGAATGGTGTGTTTGATACACCAGAAGAAAGGACTGCCATCCAGAGGGGTCTGGACAAGTTTGAGAAGTGGGCCTGTATGAACCTTATGAGGTTCAACAAGGCAAGGCAAAGTCTTGGCAGATGAAAAGTGGGACATGAGCCAGCAATGTGTGCTTGCAGCCTAGAAGACAAATCATATCCTGGGCTGCATAAAAATAAGCGTGACCAGCAGTTGGAGGGAGGTGATTCTGTCCCTCTACTCCACACTAATGAGACCCCACCTGGAGTAGAGCATCTAGCTCTAGAGCCCTCAGCACAACTGCTGTTGTCATACTGATTTGTATAACGTCTCACTTAGAGGAGTCTAGATTTATAGGCTTAATCCTAACCTTATAGCACACTAAACAGCAAACTAACAATCATTTTTTTATATTGAAAATTAGGAGACAATTATTATAAAATGCTGTCTATATGGGCATGCATCTTAGCAATTTTGCTTTGTCCAATTCGTTACCATTCATTCAAGTGGTTGCAACCTAAGTTTTAGTGTTCCTTTGATGGGTCATAACCTCTTTCGTGGAAAAGGAACATATACACCAAAACCTCTGGGCTATTAGGAGATAAATTTTTTGTAGAATGTCACTTTACTTTAAAAGACAATCTTCAGGTGGAAAAACCGAAATAATATTTTAATAGTAAATCAGGCTGATCTTCTGGTTAATGTGTAAGCTCGAAATGTGTAATAACATCTAAAAATCAGAGTGCCACATTCACAGAACTCTTAGGCTCATGTATCACGTTATGTAATTTTTGTGCCAATCTGCTATCAAAATGATTTAACGATTTTCAGTTTTCCAAATATTCTTTGAACTTCTGTTCCCAAGGGAATACAAGCAATTTAAAACCAACTCAAGTGAATAATTTAATCTCTTCAAAACTATTAGAGATTGAGAAGATATTTTCCACTATTGGGAGACTTTATTGGGAAAACAATGCTAACTGAGGATGTTAAAGATACATTTTGCAGCTGTGTTTCATCTCTAAACTGTTATGACTAAGTTATTTATTTTAGAATGTCATCACCATAATATCAGTTGGTGGTTTAGTTGAACAATTTACAGAATCAAAAAATCCACCATGAGTTAATACACAAGCAATAATATTTTTAACATGATAGCATACTTGAGATTTAAGGTCAGCTTTTTGTATGTTCTTGTATGCAAGCTTTGTGAATAGCTTCAACATTGAAATTCAAGGGAGAGGACAGACAGCCTACAAAACTGGTGGGAGTATGTGTACTATAGAAAGGAGATTACAAGATATGATCCTTTATGATTTTGTGTTTCTATAAAGAATTGTTAAACCCCCATGCAATTGCAGAAAAGCTGGTTTAAAAAGACAAAATTTAAAAAAAGAAAACCAAAACACACAAAACCAAAACTGCCAGTGTTTGTCTGAGGAATAGGTCATTCAGGAGGGAAAAGTGAGTCTTGTTCAGAAGCATAGTAGAGAAGAAATATTTGTGAGCTGGAGTGGGCTGAGGAATGTATTGTGGAGGAGTATGTCTTGGGGTGAGACTGGTAGAAGCAACTTTTGTGGGTGTGATATGATTGCTTGAATGGGAATAGTGTTATGGAATAATGCAAGAATCTGAAAGTCTTAAATTTGTGAAGAAGTATTCAAAGGAGGAGAATATAATTAAATTAAGGTAACAGCAGAAATTAAAGAATTTGGCAGCTGGCAGGGGTATAGTAATCAAGTCCTCTGGGAAATTATGATATTGGGATTGATCAATAATATCTAAAATTGATCGAATGATGAAAGAGTGATACAGAGGACCAATGTATAAAACTTTTAAAGTAGTAAACTATTAATGAGGTGAATAAGTTAATGTCATAAACAGATAATGTAATAGATCAATTAATTACAGGGAGTTTAAAAAGCTGACAATTAATTATGGAATCAGATATGCAGCAAAATGGTTATATGTCTCTTCCATTATAGTATTAATTTTAAAAATTCCAAATATTAATTATTGACCAAATTAGTCATAGAGGAAGTGATCAAAGATTTAATATAAATGTTATCCAGTGAAAAGCCTGACTGTATCACATTTTTGGTGCAGTTGAGGCTGACTGCGGAGAGCATGACTGACTGTACTCTTTAAGTCCCTGACAAGCCTCAGAAGTGTAACTTGCCACTTCAAACAGGGTAGCAGAAAAGATGGTAGATTATATTTATTAAAGCAAGTATGAAGTTTAGATCCTTTCCCTAGCAAACCTGTGCCTAAATGAATGAAGAAAAGCATTAATTACATCAATGTATTCTAAGAATGAATTTTCAGTGTGACATGAGACATCTTTTAAACCAATCCACATCCCAAAGAAAGTTCACAAGTTTTCTTTGAATAGTTGGGCCTCTCAAAATGAGATATCTGTCCTTTCTACTGTATGTTTCTTGGTTTAAGGGACTTAATTACCAAGAAAGCTGAGACCTTCTCTTGAACTAAAACTAGGCTCACCACACCTTCCCCAACAGTGACAAATCCCAGTAAGAAGAAGTACATCTGTAATACTTGAGATAATTTTAACTGTTGTGGTCTGAAGTGCTGGAGTTTAAACCTCCAGCCCTGAATGAGGGTTAATGACATACACAGCCAGGTAAGAATGACCCTCCTGACTGTTTTTCACCCAGGTTCTGGCCAGCCTGGGGTGGGAACTGGTGAGGAGATCACTACCAGGTGCCCCCACCTTCCACATGAACTTGGAGATGGGGCAAGAAGCCACCTCTATAAGAGCTGACTCTGCTTGCAGTGAGATTGGGAGGTTTGTCTACATAGTGCATGGGCTGTGTGTGGTTTCCAGACTGTGTATGGCAAGGGGAGGTTTATTTTCCCCCTCACCATCATTCCCAGGATGGTGAGGGGGAAAATAAGTCCCTACTACATGATTGGACTCTTGGCCTGGCTGATTCCATCTCCCATGGCTTGGATCCTTGGCCAGCTTGCTCTTACTCACATCATATGTGGTGAGTGAGTGTATTAACATATTCCTCCCTCTGGTGGTGTGGCACCCTGGATGGTTTGTGCATGATTTAAGAGCAAAGGGAGGAATCTGGCTGTTAGTCTGCCTGTTAATGATAATATTTTTCTGTATCGGGCAAGCGGTCAGCAGAAGATGGTCTCAGGATGTGGCATGGCTTGCAGAATGCTGAGCTGATATTAGAAAAACAGCTATGTTCTAAGGCTTATCTAAGGCTACAGTTCTTAACCATGAGGAATTACTACAAATTTTTACGTAAGTTGAGTTTGCCTTTTCCCCTTCAATATCTGAAAGGTTGAATGCTTGTAATGGTTTGAAACCTGCTGCTCCTCGTGGGTGGAGATCTGAAACCCAAGACCCAGGTACAAGCCTGAATGAAAGGTGTGTATACCTGTTCTATTCCCACTCCCCTCTTCCTGTCCTCGGGACTTCCTGCCAAGGTCTATAAAAGGGGCAAGAAGACACGCCTTTTCCTCTTGCTCTCTTGCTCCTTTGCTCTTCTGCCTGGACACACGCTGCTGCTGCTGCTGTTTGCTGCTCCCAGTGCTACACGTGGCCGTGGCCATCTTGGAGACCTGGGCCTGATCTACAAACTTTTCCCTGCCTCCATCCACATCCAAGGATTGTGCATCCAGCTTCAAACCACCTCAATCCAGTGAGATCCAGCACTGGGGAGCCTCAGCACAACATTTGGGTTTTGTATATTTGGAAGTTTAACCTTCCTTGCCTTGTTGTTCCTATAACCCCCTTACCCTGTTAAACCCCTATCCTTTTTTTATTTTCTGTACCCTGTTAAACCCCTACCCTTCCTCCTTTCTGTTCCCTGTTAAATAATACATTTCATTCTGGTAATTTTCAATTTGGTACAAGGTTTTCATTACCCCTGCCTTCCTTATTTACCTCTCTACCTGGGAAACTAGGGGATAAGGGAGGGGGAGCACAATTCTGCCTTCTAACCGGGACAATGCCCCAGATTTTGTCCCTATTTCTCCTAATAGTATCGCTTAGTACAAATTTAATGCTTCCTTCATGTCCTACCTTATTTAAAATCTCTGGTACAGGAAGCTTGGATACATTCCTGAATGCCAGAACTATATCTTCTGTCTTTATTACTAATAAATTATTCTGCAACTGAATAGGTTAGAAAAGATGTGAAACCGTTCTTTTTGTAAATATCTTGACTGTACTTGCACCTGATTATAAAATCACTATTGAGGCTTTTCTGCTCTTACTTTATTTTTATTTTCTCCTCCATTTCTCCTATTCATGTTCTTCAGACTGCTTAAAATCTCAGTGTAGAGGCAGGTAGATTCCAGAGTAAAAAGGGAAATGGTTGAATTGGAAAAATTAAGGTATAGGAAGCTATATTATTGGTAAAGCAAAGTTACAATAAGAAATGAATGAAATTTCTACATAGGGCTGCCACTTTACAGTCTTATTTATTTCTTTTTAATACAGTCCTAGCTAGCTGGTTTGCATACATGAAATTCCTGCTAAAATCAGTGCAGTTTATAGTAGTTAAATTTCTTAGGATGTAGCATATAAAGGAATGCATTCCATTTGCACGCTTTCTAACTGAGTTAGAGAAGAAGCTATTTCCAGTTAAGAGTTTGATTGCTGTGGAAATGCAAGATGTGACTGCAGATTAGATTGTCACTGCCTGGAGCAGGTACTGGTTAGTCCAAAAATGTTATGTTTTAGAAGATCTTTGGTGTGGTAAAGTGTGAGGGTTAACTGAGAATGAGCATGGTCAAGCTTCTCTTTCCTTCCTGGCCTTCATACGGACCTTTGTTTCACACATAAACACATACAGGAAATGTGTTTGTGCTGTAGTAATAAACTATTCCCAAAACCATTAATTTTATTTTCTGTATGAAATTGTATCTGTGCAATCTGTTAAATAGCTTTCCTTTTTTGTGTTACAAGTTATGACATGACCCTTTTGTTTTCTGGCTTTTGTCACTGCTTTTCAGGAAAGAAATAGAGAGGAAATAACATTAATATGTTTTCTTTGGAAGAGAGAGAGCCTGTGTAAAATTCAGTTTGCTCTATTAAACAAAAAAAAAGGAAAGAAAATATAAGTTTAATATTACACTGACTGACCACCACAGTGTAACCTTTCAAAGGCATCACTAAATTCTTCAAATTATACACTTCATAGTAGAAAATCATGTACTTGTGGACAGTTGTTGACAAGTATCCTCTGTGATATTTCTAAAACTAAACTGTCAGCTCAAATGCTACACTTTGGAAGTAGGCTGAGGTTGCTAAATAAACCCCAAACCCTATCAGTGGGGAGACTGGCACTAAGCCTGAAAAATCAGTTCCTGTCCATAACTTTCATTAAAACCACAACAGGCATTAATCAACAGTTTCATGAGTTGAAAGTAAGTACAGATCAAATTAAATTTTCTATATATTACGAAGGATTATCACATCTTAGTGGGAAGAATTTGGCTTCCTGGTTTCATTTTTAATGGTTCCATTAAAAGAATTGAATTGTTTTGAATTTTTTTTAAAGTGCTTGCTCCGATAAGGACTTCAGCATATGGATGGTGTTACGTTGTGTATATATTGTGTGGTCTCTGTCCCATTTTGCATGGGTAGAAAGGTTATTGTCCAGCTATCAGTATTACTTTTTTCCTGCTTACGTTTATTAAATTTCAAAAGCATGTTATTCTCCACTGTTGCACAGTACTCTGTTGCAGTTGTCTTCTATTGTAGAATTGCCTGTATTAAAACAAGTGGGAAATGATCATCTCATAGACTGGGTGTTTCAATTTGGAAAAGTAAAGCTTTGAGAGGATCAGGAGTGGAATCCGTCTTCCTCTCATCTTGGCTTTGTTATACTTCTGTTGTGATTTCGGGTGACACTGATTCAGTTTACTTGATGGCACAACATGGGTATTATTGCCTTCCTGCGGCATGGGCAGGTTAATGGATTCTTCATAAAACCATTTCAAAGTAGAAGTCATTAAAGGGAAAAACACTGTTGCTGCTGTGCTTGGAAGCTTCAGGACAATAAGCTGCTAGCAGCTTCGATTGCCAGTGCTAACAAGCAAATTTTGTTATATTGTCCTGTTTTCAGTTATTTCAGTAATTTAAAATGTTAATACTTTTTATGAAATATAAATATGAGGTTATAATTTATCTTCCCAGACATAAGAAAGGATAATGGCAATTGAGACTCAGTATTGGGAAATAAGGAGAAGATGCCAACTTGAAAACCCAGGCTTTTATGGAAGTACTTGAGACTATTCTCTTCATCCTCTGTGCTGTTTTCTACAGTGAAGGAGTTTAGAAAGCACATATAAGCTTCTTCTAGAGATATTTGACAGAACCTGCACAAATGCCACAGATTCTGTTGGATGGTGTTTTCATCTCTCCCCAGAATAAGCATCAGGCATTGTCTGGAAGCAGTCTACAAGGTCTAGTTTTTGCTTTTCAGATACTGAGCAGGGCATATTTTAATGACAGATATAAAACAGTGGCAGATCTGGAAATGGTTACAAATGCTGTTGGTCTGAGCATTTACAACTCTTCATGTATTTGAAACTGACTTCTTGCATTTGGGAGATGGGGCCATGGAAAAGGGGAACCTTCTCATTTCAGGTTTCTCATTTTTCTTCAGTTCTCAGTCACTGAAGTATTACTCATTCCCCTTCCTACCTGAATCAAGGAGCAAGTGTAATTCAGAAAGAATCTTCTTCACCTATATTATGAAGAGCTGCTGATAGAAAAGTACTATGTGCAGATAATTTCAATTCCTGATTCAGAATTTTGGATGAAATTACGGTATTTGGAATGAGGCAGGCTTTGGAGGAAAGCAGGTGAACTGTCACTGCCACTCAACTTTTGTGTAATCAAAACATTATATTCAGTCTTTAATGCCATACATAATCTGGATCTTTTTCACCAAACTTTATTTACCACATCTCTCACCAAGCAAAGATGTTGTCTTTGGACTAACACTTAAATAATAAGCACAGAGCTTAAAATATATTAGGCACAAAGGACTGAAGGGACAGCATGCTTTCTAGTCTAGTGGTCCTTAGCAAAACTGCTGCCATTCTCTCTTGTATAGTATCAAGGAAACTTAGAGTAAACTATCATTTAAGATCTATCCATTTTACCATACAAGGAGAAATTTGATCTCTCAGGAAATGCTGTAGAGAAAGACAGACTGACAAATAACTAAGTCAATCATGCCTCCTGTGGAGCTTTTACTAAAATCCTTTCACTCTGATTTTATGAAAGTATTTCAACTTAATAATACTGACATACTGCTGTAGTGTTGAAATGGAAAGGGATTTTGAACTTGGTCAAATCAAAGAGTTACCATATTTCAGTGGAGTCTGTTTCCAGATGAGGAAAAACTACATCAAAGTTAGCTGATGTATAGATGAGGAAGTGTTATCACATGTCTAATCAGGACAAATTAAAAAAAATTACTTGTTCTCCCTAGGATGCATGAGGGAATGCTTATGCTGGTAGCCATTTAAAACAAAACAACCAAAGCAACACGACAAAAAAACACCAAAAAACAAAAAACCCGAGCCAAACCAAAACAAACCAAAAACCTTGACTCTATGCATGGCACTTCATGCCAACAGCCTTTAATGGTAAATCCTTTATCTTTTTTGGGAAACCTTTATTTCATTACAGAGTCCAAGAACAGTCACAGTGATGATTAAAGAGTGGGGTTCCAGAGGAGAATGACAAACTGCTTATGCACAAGGACTGAAGTACTCATGCCTGGTACCAGACACAGGTATGGAATCATTTGGCCTATGCTGTTTCTTCAAACCCTTCTTCAAGAATCGTTCTATCTTTTGTCTGGACAGAATGAAATTCCTGGATTGTCCTTGTAATTTCACAGTAGGATTTTCTGGGAACAAACAAATAGTAGATAAGGTAATTCTACCATGCCAAGAGTTAAAATATTCAGTCTTGGAATAAGGCTTTTTTGTGTTACAAGAGTATGAGCAAAGACAGGGGCTCTTGAAAGCTTTTTTTTTTTTCTTCTTTTCCTCTGCTTCCAGACCCATTTGGCAGGCACCCATCACAGAAATAGGGCCTCTAATCTCTGATAATTTGTCATCTCGTGCACAAGCCTCTACCTCACACCATTTTTACAGCTTTCAGAGTTTTGTCCTTTGAAACAGAGAAGTCTGAGGAAAAAATACCTTTTTTTGTATCATACTCAATGACTCAATTCAACAAACTCTTTCATTTCCTGATCTGATTAGTTGACTTTGGTGCCTGCTGAGGATGCGTATACCTGGAAGATTTAAATTGATAAACACTCAAAGACTTGTAGCACTGCCAGCTTGGGACTGAAGCCACCTCTCACATTAGGACTGGAGCTGAACATGAAATAGATCTAAAAGACTTACAGGTGTAAAGTTTTATGGAAAGGCAAGAAAAGGATAGGTCCCTTTGCTATACGTGTCAGAGGCACAGAGTAGCCCTGAATTTGAACTCAAGAGAGACCTAAAAGCGTAACAAGAGTTCTTTGGTATCTGGTAGAGGATTAAACCATCTAGGATGACAGGGTGTGGCCAACTGCAGCACCAGTATAAAAATGGTCTGAAATTGTTTTCAGTATAGAAGCAAAATGTGTGCTAAAGGATGGAATCCCTGGTAGCAGTGTCTGTTCTTCTGTGGAACTGGTGGTGGCCTAATCAACATGGCAAATGGGAGCAAAGGCCAAGAACAACAGCAAAACAGATTTGAAAAGTGAAGGCCTCTTATGGTAAGTGTCTCACTCTACTGATGACTACACTGCAAAATATCCTGATACTGACTTTTAAATATGTTGTGATGATAATATAGTGATAGCTGTTAATGTTGTGTTTTGGTTTTGGTTTTGTTTTTTTTTGTCATCTTGTGGTGATGAGATCACAGGCTAAGATGTAGTGTATATTGCTTAAGTGTGCTGGACTTCCTACTTAATGATAAAAATCAGTGGAATGTAGAATATAATAAGTATTTGACTATAGAAACAGCTGAAGATCTTACTGATCTTAAAATGATTATAGTAAGTGTACTATCACAGCAAATTACAACACAGCTGAGAAACTGGAAAATTCATATACATCTGCTTTTTGGTAAGTCTGTAAATCTTATTGATCCACAATGATTCAGGTACTTATTAATGCAAGAAGCATGCAAAAATGGGAGGACTCCATAATTTTCTTATTGAATAGAATTCTAGATTTCATGGAGCTATGGAACAGTGCAGTTTGGAAGGACTGAATGATCATCTGGTCCAAAATTTTATGGGAAAAGGAGTCTTGATAAGATTATCTTGAAAAACATGAACTGAAAAGCTATTTGTTTCCCTCACAGCCCCATATTTTCCCTCATGTCTAGTAAAAATCCATAGTGGGTCAGACTGGCTGTGACACCAGCAGGCAGTGCTGTTGGCTGCAGTGCAGCTGCTGCAGCTTACAGACATATCTTGCAAGCCTCCAAACTTGTTGCACATGTCTCCATAGAGGGTAGCTATATTCCTGTAAGTAATAACTCTTCAGATTTCTTAATCTTGTGGGTTTTGCTTGCCAATGAACTGAACTGTGTATTTTACTCAGTTTTCAGGTTCCAAACTTTCCAGTTTCCTTTTTCCTTATGAAATTTTAGTTCCTTGGGAATGTGTAGGGGGCAAAGCTGTCTTCCAGTAATTGGTGTTGATCTAATTTTTACCCAACCACCTCCTTTTACCTGTGTAGTACCTGCTATCATAATGAGGAAAAGATAAGAGAAAAATGCTCTAAAATATTCTCAAAGTGTTTACATGACAATTTAGATCTGTTTTTCAGGGAGTTATTCACACCACAGAATTAAGATAATTGACTGTACTTCAGGTGTTAGTAAGGATCAAATAACAATTAAAGGTTCTTAAGGTCCAAGCATCTTACTATCACCTACAGAATATATATTGGTCAGAGCTTTTCTTAGCATTCTTTGTATGGTCTGATTGCACAACTGATAAGTTGATAATAAAAGTTACCAGGAAAGGAGATAAGTTAATTGCTGATCTGTCAAATCTAAAATAGCAGCAGCACCTTTCTCCTCCAAGGCCAGGCTTATTCTGATTTATGATTAGCTTGCATGTGTGGTTTTGCATATAATAAGTTAGCAGGAAAGGAGTATATCTATACAAATCATTGTTATAACTAAGGGATGTTCTTTCACAAATGTAATATTATACCTAACTTTAAATGTCTGTGAAGTATTGGTGACATTCCTCATTTAGTTTGCTTGGAGACAACTGTAATAAAGAAAAATGCATTTATGTATACAAATACACATAGTAACATTTCTGAAGCACTTAAAGTGAGCTGAGTAATTCTGAACATAAATGTATCGTCTTAATTGAAAATAATTTATAAAATTTGAAAGTTTTTTTGGCAGAAATGTAGCTTGGGCGAAACAAGGCACTCGGTCTTTCCTGTACTTTAAACATCACACCTGAAAGTATTATTTTTTGAACACAGCAGTTTCATTTCTTCCTTTTGATGAATGAATAAATTTATAAAGATTTTGAATACAGCATTGAAACTGAATGGCAACAAGTCAAACTGTTGCATTTGATGTAGCTAAACTGATTACAGAATGCTTATATGGTTCACAGTCTAGTCTATTGCTACTAACTGTTAGACACGTTTCAGCTAAATGTTTTTACAACTAAAATTGCTGCACTACCAGGAAGGGTTGTATTCAATATTGTTTACTGGTTT
Source organism: Merops nubicus (assembly GCF_000691845.1). Taxonomy (NCBI): domain Eukaryota; kingdom Metazoa; phylum Chordata; class Aves; order Coraciiformes; family Meropidae; genus Merops; species Merops nubicus. Next base: position 5,551 of record NW_008616956.1, on the reverse strand, counting down.
AAAATGGTTAATAATAAAAATTAAAAGCAGCTACACAGTGATCTTCAATAAGCTGGTTTTTTTTAAAGAAAAATTAAGTTCTTACGTTGTTATAAACATTTATCTTTTTCTCTCTATAAGTGTAAAGCAGTTTAGATAAAGCATACAGTAGCTAATACTGAGTATTTGCTTGCATAATTTTTGTTTCAGAAGATATGGCATGCTTTTCTGCATCCTAAATCACTACTCTTGATTCAGTCACAACTTAAAATACGGGAGATTATCTTTGCAGGTTATAATTATACATGCACTGTCCTGGCTTCAATGTTCCTCTCTCTTTTCCCTTCTTTTCTACTCCCAAAGTAGTTGAAATGACCAGGAAAGATGAAGGATGCCACCGTCCCTCTTCTCTTATGTCTCAACACATGTTAAGCCCAGTTAGTCCATCTTAGAACATCATAAAATTATGCTTTCAGACCTGAGATTTTTCAAAAGGAGCGAAAAAGCTGGAAGTATCTTTCTGCTTTTACACTGTGCACAGTAGGTTATTGTAAGAAAGATGCTGTTGTACCAGAAATTCTGGTATCTCAGCAGAAACCAAAGTTCTTTTGGCTCTTGTTACAAGCTTGCTACTAACACTGAAACATTCACATTACATATTGTTAGACTTTTCCCTTTCTGCTGTAATAATCCCCTGACTATTGATACAGTGACATGCTATATTAACCAAAATTAAGCATATTTTTTTAAAATTATTAATATTTTTCTGAAGTTGGATTTTCACCTTTTTGCAACATATGGCGTTAATATAAAAACACTTTTAACATTTGTTATAAGAGGTTAATAAAAAGACATCTACAGTAAAATATCCTTATAACCAGACAATGGCCCATCAAACTCCAATGTTACTATTGGTAGTTCGTTTATTTTGTGGCTATTCTGGTGGGGATTTTTAATACATCTTCCAGAGCTAAGACATTCATTCTAAATGTATGTGTGAGTAATGTCAGATTTAGTTTGTAATGCTTACAATTATTGCAAATGTTTTATATTTATATATTATAATTATAATAATTAGTGTTTTATATTAGTAAGCATAGATACCTTACGTGAATAACAGACTAATGTTTTCAATATGTATACTTACTGGAGAGATAGGAAGTGTAAAAGACAAGAGAACAGCTATTAAATGGTTATTACACAGCTGTTTAAATCCACGTTTAGTGGAATATACAATTTAATCCATGTTGGCAATAAAATCTTTAACCAAGTCATGACTTATAATTACTATTGATGAATCATATAATCTCCTTCCTCCCTTCTGCCAATGAAATACTTGTATTATTTTGTGGAATAGGAAACAAATGGTGCAGAGCAATATTCTTATTATAACATATAGAATCTGAATCATTTAGGTTGGAAAAGACCTTCAGAATCATTGAGCTCAGCTGTTGGGCTAATTTCCTACTTTACTGAAATGCAGTTCTGTAGTTTAGGGAAGTATCTGTTGATTGATAGATGGATAGGCTGATTCACAGAATCACAGAATGTTAGGGGTTGGAAGGGACCTCTGGAGATCGAGTCCACCCCCCCCTGCCAGAGCAGGACCATCTAGTCTAGGGCAGGTCACACAGGAACGCATCCAGATGGGTCTTAAAAGTCTCCAAGGAAGGCAACTCCACCTTTTAAGGTTCTTGCTGAAGAAGCATGTGATATGAACCACAGGCTGCCATGACTGGGTTTTATGTTTCCAGTTTAGTAGTAATAAAATATCTGAAGCCAAGGAAATCAACATGTAGAAAATATTTAGAAGAATTAACTATCACAGCAGTAGAATAGCTATCAAATATTAATTATATTCTTTAGCACCCATCTTGGATATGAGAAAGCAAATGTCACACAAATAGTAAACTGAGTAGTGGAAAGAAACAGAAATGTTCAGGAGAGTGTCTTAACTTAGATCTGGCTAAGTCAAAAGAGTTAGCTAGTTACATGGCAAAAAAAAAGACCATATTTCTTCCAAGCTACTTCAAAAATTGGAGAAACTGAATAGGGAAAAAAAAAAAATAATCCTGGACGCCTAAATTCCAAAGGACTGAATCAGGACAGGTGCTCTGGCGCAAAGAAATAAAAGCAGGTATTTGTTCATTTAATAAAAATCTACATTTAATTTATGCCAGACAAACTAAGGAGTAGATATGAGGCCCTTTGAGAAGACCATGTTTCTAGCACATCTTTGAGAAAGCAGTGAACACTTAAAAATATCCAGCTAATGTTAAGGGGCATTCAATAAATTGTTGAGTGTTTCACTGAAGCATGTCACAACACTTAACTTTTACATTGACACCGAAAAGGTAATTTTTCTCTTGCTCTTTTTAAATAAAATTTTGCTTTGAAACCAAGAAAAATATCATATAGCTCTTTAGTGTATATTACAATTTACATAAGAGCTTGAGTCCAATTTTACATTTGTTGTACTTTCTCTTGGACAGAGATTGAATTTAATGATTTCACCAATATATACAATCTCCATATCAACTGCCTAATATGACATGACAGCACACCGGAAATATTCCTTGGAGAGAAATGCTACAGTATATTAGAGGATTAAAAAAATAACATGATTGACTCAAGTTGACAGACCAGTTATTTTAAAAATTGCTTCAGATAAGTTTTAAAAAGCATGTGATGCCCTTGCTTCCAAATTCTGTCCTGTACTAGTTATTTCAGGAATATGTGTGGCTTTGCCTCTGTTCTTTATCAAAGACATTTAATTCTGACATTTTCTGGTTTATTTAATAAACCCAAGATTTTATAAAGGTATAATCTGGGCTATTAAAAATGATGTAACTTTTTGGCAGGGTTCAAATTTACAGATAGGGATTTCACTATGGCTGATTTCACAGAAGGTATCAGCTTTTCCCAAATTTTAGCTACAGAACATATCATTTTGCATATCTTGCCTCAGGACAACATCTTGTCCACATATACAAGTACAATAAAGAAGGCTTTCTTAGCCAAGACAATAGATACATGTACAATTTCACTGAATACTGCAAGGCATTGAGAAGTTAGTCTTTTTAAGTTGAGGGTCTGAGGGATTTGATTTTTGTGATTCCCAGCCCCCGTTTCCCCCCGCCCTCTTCCCCCCCCCTTCAGGAGGCTGAATTAATGGAAGAATTCTGCTTATCAAAAAAACCAAAATAAATTATGGAATAAAGCCACGTTGTTGTTACAGATGATGTCATTTAAAAATTGACTAATCTGGTTGGACAACCTGTGAAGATGTAAAAGGTAAATTATTTGTGATATTATTTATGGCAAATCATTTCCCCACATTTTAATGGTGCCACTTAAACATTACTTATACCCTGCCCTAAAATAGGGTATTTCTGCAGTTGTAAATGCCTCAATGTACTCTCGTAAGATTGTTCCTTTGTTTTGCATAGCGCATTATGTGATTTTTTTTTTTTTTGGCTCTTCCTACTGGAAATAGTAGGGGAAAAAAAACTGTTTCAGAGAGCTATCTTACAACAAAGGGTAGACCAATGACTGGACACTTTTAGTTGTGTTAAATGCCGATTTCTTTCTGTCATTTTTCCGTGTGAGCTATTATTCTAAAATGTACGGCATAACTGTGGAAGAGAAATGTGTCCATGAAAAGAAATTTAAAGATGGCCTTTTCTGATAAGTCTGCATTTTGAACTCCCTGTAATGGACACTTTTCCTACTGCATGTTTTTTAAACTTCTGCTTTTTCATAAATCTTGAGATCAGACGATTTGGTGCCATACTACAGCCATTCTGGCATGGGTGAACTGACTGGGAATGAGAGCTAGGAACCCATCCTTTTAGAAAACGACATGCCGCATTTTGACTGCCTATAGACATTAAAGGAAGAAACAATGACACTGATGGCTTTAGCCGGCAGCAAGGTACGTCTGTCCTGGATTTACCTTCCTCACCAAGGACTCTGCTGGGTTGCTGCTATTCTGAAGAGGCTGTGGCTTCCACTGCTTGATTTCCTTTCTTTCCAAGTACCCCCTCCAGCACTATGCTTATCCCTTCCTTCACTGTTTTCAGTTAAGGAGCTGCAGAGACAATGTTGTGATCTCAAGGCTTCACATCAGTTCAGCTGGTTTGGAAATTCTGCTGCTTGTTCACCTGGCATCACTTAATAGTTCTGGGATATTTGATGCAAATCTAAGTGGAAATCTGATTTTTCCTCCCTCTTGTCATTTGAACTTCCAGTTTTTAGTCACTCGAAGTAGGAACTGGTCCTCTGTGTAATTGTCAAGTCTCAAATGTACACGGGTTAAGTAATTTTTTGACACTATATTCATACCATGCGTCTAACCCATGTTAAAATACATGCATATGTTTATGCATGGCTGGAAGTCAGGATAATTCTCTGAATAAAAGTGAAGGTCTGAATATGACCTCAAGAAAAGCTTTTCCTTTGCATTGTGATTAGGCTGTCACTGTGTTTGTGCTGGCTTGAGGATGAAAGATGTATCGCAGTGTTTTGGAAAGGCTCATTCAACTGAAGGAGTGCCTGAGCAAAAATTTGATATCATGATAAACCAGTGCAGCAGGGTAATGCTGTGTGCACGGCCATGTAATGAAAGCACAAACCAGAGGTAGCCCCTGTAGGTGCAACATTGCTTTTATCTACTTCCAGTTTGCCAGACTATTTGTAGGACAGCAAAAGCACATAGTCCTAATACTTTAGATGGTTTTTGCTGTGAAACGTAGCTGGAAGCTATTGAACAAAAATTATCTCAGTGTCAAAGTATGGCTCACATCTTTGCTGCTGCAGGAAACAACCAAGCTCAATGTCATAGAATCATAGAATCCTTTAGGTTGGAAGAAACCTTTAAGATCATCAAGTCCAACCATTGAGCCAATAGGGCTCCAAAGTCCTCTGCTAAAACAGATCAGAATCTGTCAGGGTTGGAAGGGACCACAAGGATCACCCAGTTCCAACCCCTCTGCCATGAGCAGGGACACCTCCCACTAGATCAGGCTGCCCAGAGTCTCATCCAGCCCCGTCTTAAAGACTCCCAGGTATGGGTCCTCAACCACCTCCTTGAAGTCCACAGATAAAGGTGGCAGATGTTCCACCAGCCATTTTGGTGTAGCAGACAGGACAGTAAAGTCCTGTGTTCCAGCAGCATCCTTTTTCACAGTGGTCCATTCTGGCTTATTGTTGGGCAATGGTTCAGAATAATCTGACAGTTCTCATTTCAATGTGCCTGCATTCTTCTGTCATGTAGGGTTGTTCTGTCCTTAAATTCCTGCCCGGGTAGCAACTCCAAATTATTGTGTTCTTCACAAATAGCAGAAGCAGAGTTGAGGTAATGAATCATTTGGCATCCTGAACAACCTCCTGCCATTGTCTGTTATCTTTATCTGTAATGACCCTCGGATATCTCTGACCTGGGATTCTTTTAGGGCTACATAAACAACAAACTTGGTATATTAGGTCCTGTGGCAGGTACTGTTTTCACTTATCCTTACCTTTGTCACATACAAAATTAGTTCTTTGTACTGGTTTGGGGCGGGGGGTGGCT
>NW_008616955.1:42880-48335 GCF_000691845.1 Merops nubicus | reverse complement strand
CTGTCATATTTTTTGTTGCTTGTGTGTGTGTTTGGGTTTTTTTTATGTTGTGGGTGATGATAATTTCTTCCAGCTCCATCACCCCAGCTGACAGTTCTGCAGCTCTGCAGTTGTACATGTCTGCAGCTCTCACTGTGCTGAATGAGCATCATACAAGCCTGATGGATTTCTTCAGCAGATTTAGTCAGAAGGCAAGACCAATTTTAGGTTTCCTTTGAACAAACCACTAATAAATCCAGCCTGAAATGCTTCAGCCTCTGATTTCCTTTAAGCCACTTTCTCTAGGAAGATGAGATTTGCTTTGAAAAGAGGCAGTTGTGGGGTTACCAGAAAATTTGTTTGTGAGAAACCTCACTGGGGGTGTGAAGGAGCTGCATTTAAAGTCAGGCCCTTGTCCTAGGTCCTTGGCTGAGAGAAGTAAGCTGGTACCCAACCTTGTACCCTGCTGATCCTGACATTTTCCTGGCTTGATCTTGGCTCTGCCACATCACTGCAGGTTTCCCTGGTCATCTGCATTCTTGGATGATGATGGCTGCTGTTACTGGACCTGCTTTACTCTGCTCAGTTGATAAGAGACTGTGTCTTTGTTGGTAAGATCAATGCCTTGTCTGCCTTCCACACCCTCAGCTCCTGGCTCATCTTCCTTTATAGGTCTTCTCCTCTATTGTTGCTCCTGGGAATGGGATACTGGATGTATTACCTGTCCCTCTGCTTGGAAATCACTAATCATTAGAGGTAGATGTCATGTTACAGAGTATTTCCAGATGTGCTACTGTCATTTTTCCTAATAGAAGGCTACTTACTATGGAAACTTCTACTAGAGCAGGTTTTATTTGAGTTGGGATCTAAATGAGAAGTTTAAGTGTTTAGGAGTAGAGACCTCTAGCTTCTTTACCTTTGACTGATAAGTGGAATGACTGTATTCTGAATATTTTCAGCAGTGCCTAGATCATCCTGAGAAGTATTTCAGGGCAGTGATACTACAAAGGAGGGAAAGGTCAGTAAGTATCTGCAGCCCTGATTTTTTTTTAATGTTTCACTCATCTTAATAGAGTGATTTCCAAGCTGTTCAATATGGTCTTAAAATTAAGTTTTAGTTTGGGGGTGTTCGTGCTCATATGTGAGAACATGATCCACACAAAGTGTCTCACTTGTTCTTTCAGTGGATCAGATCTACTATTTTGGACATGTCCAAATGGGAAAAACCAGAGATGTTAAAATAATGAGCATTAGGTCACAGTCATGAAGCAGGGGTATTGCTTCAAATCAGCTCAAAATATATAGGATAGAGGTGGCTTCATCTCACAATTACAGCTGTCATAAAGTGCCAAGAGACTATTTTGATTGCTGTCTTAGGTATGACCTTACTCAGTGGCAGTTAATTAGGGGCTGGCTGGCAGGCAATGTCTAACTTCTGTGCTGTCAGACTATGAGATCTGTGTAGGATTTGTCTAAGCTAAAATTCCTTATTGTCCTACAGAGTTAATCTTCCCTGAAGGTAAAGCCTGACTCTTACAAAGTACCCAGTCACTGAAATACTCACATTCATGGAGTTTCTATATTTTAAGTGCCAAAGTATTCGTGATGATTTGTTCTCTAAACTGCCTCTCTCCCTTTTTTTTTTTTATAATAAAGGACTACATAGAATCAGCTTAAACTGGATTTTTAAATGGTTAAAATATTAGGAGGTGAATCCTGCTTTATATGCACCCAAACACCTATAATAGCACTGGAAGACCAATTGCCACATTTCCTGAGGTGTGTCCCTCTGCTCCCCAGCAGTCTTGAAGAAGGATGAGATGGCAAATAATACTATGGGAGTTTGTCCTGGCCTTTTTTATTCTTCTGGTACATATTAGAAAAATTCAGAGTTGTCAGCATCGGTCCCAAAGACTGATACACCTGAATATTGGGCACTTCAGAGACCCACAGCTTTTTTGTAGTACCATTGATAAAAGGGAAAACAATGTATAATAATATTTTCACATGTTCCAACTTGGTGCTTCTGTGAAGGAATTGTGGTTATTTTTATCTTGAATTTAGGTGTTAGGAACCTGTTAAAACTCACTGAAGTAGGACCACATTGAGTGGTAGCAGAGATTGATAGTGCACAGAGGAGTTTAATAACCTCTGATAACAATTCTGAAAGATTTCAAATTTGATGAAAATCACCTCATCTCAACACCAGAGCTTCTCTGTCTTTATAAGGCTGACAAGTAAACACACTTCAGTGCACACTTGGCTTTTGCCAGCTTTTCAAGCAAGGTGATCTTGATCTTGTAAGCTCATCTAGTTTTTCTTTCCTCTTTGCTTTTCTCTGTAAGTTTTTTTGTGAGTGTGCAATTGAAATTGGCACCTGTTCTGGAACTTCAGAGAGCAGAGAGAAAAGATGTTGAAAAGACAATGCCAAGTGGAGGCATTCTGCAGCAACAGAGAGGCCTTTGCAGCAGGGCATTGCTTCCTGCAGTGAAGCAATCCTGAGTAGCAAGGAGGAGGAGCATGTTTTACAAACCACTGGAGAGAAATCAATACAAGAATCAGCATGCAAAACCAATAACTTTTTTTTCTGACTCAGCCACCTAAGCCAGGCCAACAATGATATCATTGGAAAGACAGGATGCTGTATGAACAGCTCATGAAGAGATTGGATTTCCCACATAATGAGACCAAATTGCACTGTTGGTGCCTGCAGCTGAATTTCTACAAACACACATGGAAAAAGCCATGTTGGTAGGTGAATGAAGAACAAAGTCCTGAACATTTTGGAAGACAATAGGCTCTGGGTCAGGTCCTTAAAAACAGTAACCACAGAGCATGAAGGACTTTTTAGCATGCTAGGAACAGCAGCATAAAACAGATCTTGATCTTATCTTCCATTCCTCGCCTTCCATGCCTGACAAGCACAGTGACTGGTGTTATGAGTTCTGTTGCAGAGCTCTGCACAGATGCAGTGTAATTATTTCATTTGTGAATCATTTAGTTTCATCGTTCAGACTAATTATCTTTGCCAGCTATTTATAGGTTGCAGCTGCCAACTGGAAAATCAGCAAACATGGGAACAGTAGAGAAAAAACAGTTTCTTAAGTGCCTGTAGGCTGCAAATGAATGTTTTAACTGATCTTCAGAGGTAGTTATTCCTCTGAAGCATTGTTTCCTTGCTAAACAAGAGGTCAAGGTAACACCAGAATAATCCCCACCCCAAAACAGCGTTCTCAGGGAGCAGTTTTTAAGTTATTGCCCTTTTCCTACTTTATATTTCCTTAAATTTTTCATGGGAATCTTTAAGGAGAATCTTTTCTTGGTCAAAAAGAATCACACAGAGGAGCAGTAATTCAAGAATTTTCCTGCATCAGTGTAGTTGAGGGGAAAATGCAAACACAAAGATGACTTTTCCTTCTCTTCTGTTTCAAGACAACTTATTGTGTTCAGGTAATGAGATTTATATAGCAGTACTATATCAAAATACCTTGTATGCTACATCCTCATAAAGAAAATAGGAAGAGAATGCTTCTTTTAGCTGCATGAACATAATTTCAGGACCAGGGCCTGAAAATTACAGATTTTACCCCTAATAATCCAGAATGTTGATTTTGTAAGTTACATTTTCTGTTTTCTGAAGTATGATGATGCTGCACTGTTAGTCCTTGTGTTGATCTTCTTTGTCAAGTCTTAGAAGCTCTGGCCTGTATTATCCTATATTATCCTTATATATATATATATCTCCATCCTAATATTAGCCTGGAGAAAAGGAGGCTCAGGTGAGATGTTACTGCTCTCTACAGCTTCCTGAGAGAAGGTTGTAATGAGTTGGGGGTTGGTCTCTTCTCCCAAGTAACCAGCAATAGGACAAGAGGAAATGGCTCAAGTTGCACCAGGGGAGGTTTATGTTGGATGGTAGGAAAAATTTCTTCACTGAAGAGGTTGCCAAGCCTTGGCCCAGGCTGCCCAGGGCAATGGTGGAGTCCTATCCCTGGAGGGATTTAAAAAATATATAGATGTGGTGCTGAGGGACATGGTTTAGTGGTGACCTGGCAGTGCTGGGTTAACCATTGGACTTGTTGATGCTTCCAACAAGAATGATTCTAGGATTCTTTGATTCTGTTAATTGAACACTAGACTGTCATATTTTTAAACTTAGTTTCCACAACCAGGAGAGACAACCATTTATTTCCATAGATTGTTGTTCATGCTTGAACAACTAGTAAAGGAATTGAATTCAATCACTTGTTTCACTTCCCATTCCTTCCATTGCTGTGTGACAGGGCAAGAAGTAACTAGTCTGTAAGATCAGTGCAAAAGTGTTTTAACATCTACTACAGACTTTTTCTTATTGGCAGAAGTGGCTGGCAATAGGGTTTAGATCCTTATTTGTCAGTTTAGGTGGACAAGACTGAGACCGACTCTGGGTCGGGTATTCCTGTGAAAACTCCTTGTAGAGGCAGTCCCAGAGAGGAGGGAGGCATGCAAGAATTTCACTACTTTTGAGGTGATGCTCTGCTTAGAATTAAGGTTTCAGGCATCTGAGTGGACAGCTGTCCTCTGGTTCTCCCAAAGGATTTGTCATGGTAGTAGGCAGGACTTATTACCAATGTGGGCAGCTTCAGGTCTCTGGTGAGATCACCATTTCTATTTTTACCTTGAGACACTACCACTAAGCTGATGAGTCAAACCAACAGAGAGGTGAACCATATTCATCTCAGATCCTGTGAAAAGCAGAATCTTGAACTCAGCTTTACAGCCTGACCCTTCTCACTGTTGTTAATCACACCTCTGCCTCTATGAGGTGCTTGTTGATGTTGGGCTGAATCAGTCCATGGCTTTCTAGGCACTGACTAACAACTTCCTGCCTGACTTTCAGGAGGAGGAAAGTCAATTACTCTGAGAACTGAAAATCTAATGCTGTGTTACACCACCTCCTGTGTTATCCTTTCACCTAGAAGCTGTATGAAAGTTGTCACAACTCTTGAGCTCACTCTCTTGAATATGGGACGTGTAGGGTGGAATCCATTTATCCTGAATTTATGAACATAAAAAGTGAATGCCAATTTTTAAGCTCACTTTAGAGTCAGAGAAACAATGATGGAATGTTTTTATTGTTTTTTTGAGAGGGCAGTTTCTCTCATTCTAAGGCAAGAAATTTTGGAGAAATAAGAAAAATCAGCTCTATTAGGTAACTGTTTTACCCAGTGACTATAAAAGAAGTTTATAGTGAACAATTTAATAAAAATTAATGAATCGGTTATGTTATTTTTCCTTGCTAATCATATCTGACTGAGAGGAAAGGTACATGAAAAAGATTAGCCTGTGGATGAACAGGGTTTTTTTGCTTAAACCCTACATGATGGAATGTGTGCTTTCTGTCCATCCTTTCACAGACCAGATGAGCCCATAGTTTTGTCTCCTCCTCCAGCAGAGACCTTGTTTTACCATCTGTGTAAGGGATAGCATAGTAGGG
>NW_008616955.1:7012-42849 GCF_000691845.1 Merops nubicus | reverse complement strand
AGGTAGTAGATTGGACCAATTTTTTCCTTCTCTGTATGAACATGGAATAAGATCTACAAGCTCTAATGATGTTCTCAAACTTTCTCTTCCATTAATGATTCAGTGATCCAGTAGCTTGTTGCTTATTTATGGCAAGGAGCTATTTAAGATGAAAGTTTAAATTACATCAACAAAATAATAAATTTTCAATATAAATTTTAAAATTTAGGTTGTAAAAAGTAAAAATTAAACATTAATGTAGAAAAATATAAATAATTATGAAAATCAACCTCTGAAAACTTCATATTTCTTTTCATGGGTACTGAGGATGAATAGATTTCACACAGTTATGTTGTTGTGCCAGCTCTTCAGGCTGTTGAAGATCACAGAATCAAGAGTTCTAGGGGACTTCTGGAGACCATCTAGTTCAACCCCCCTGCCAAAGCAGGTTCATCTAAGCTGGGTTACACAGGAATGAATCCAGGCAGGTCTTGAAAGCCTCCAGAGAAGGAGACTCTACAGCCTCTCTGGGCTGATATAAATGCTTTAAATAATTATGGATAGTGACTCAGAAATAGTACTCATCAGAGATCAATAAGACAGGCAAGTGTTGGTCAGTTGTAAAATGAGACTTGGGGATGAGCATGACAGACATTTCTTACATAAAAAGATCTTCTCTCTTTGCATGTGGCACAAATAAGAAGATGAAGATGCTCTCTAGATAAAATGAAGCATCTGACTGAAAGGATTGCCCACCCAATTAAACACTGCCATGCTCTTAACACTAGCAACCTTGCCCCAAGTGTGCACAAGTAAGACCAGGAAAGATAAGACATCAAACTTCAGAATACAACTATCCAGAAGTTTCTTTGAGCCTGTCAGAAGATTGCTTTTATTTTGCCTGTGTGCTGAGAACACTTCCACTCCTCACATCTTCACAAGGGACATACTTTCCATGGTGTTCTGAACCATGAAACAGCTTTCCACCATGTATCTGCTGAAAGCATGCTCCAGGTGCCTGTACCAGCATGTTTTGGTGAAGATCCAGCTTATTCATTGCTTCTATGGTACCACATCAAGGCTGAGGTTCACCTGACTGAATGTAGATGGAGATGTAGAACACAGATGACCCTATCTCAGATACAATCAGTAAAGGATTGATCACACCATCAGTGGCTTCTTGTGTGATTTTTCTCATCTTAGTGTGGATGTAGAAAACTGATCAACAAAATGACTTTAAATGTTTCATTATAAACTCACTAGCTACCCCCTTAGCTGCTCAACGTGCTGTGAAAGAAGAGTTTGCATCACACATGTTTATTACAGAGGATTTAGGATAAATGGACATGTACATTCATCAGCAGCTAGACAGCAAGCCCAAGAGAGATCATGACCCAGCCAAAGAGAGATAAAGTAGGTTAGGGATTAATTACAATTGAGGACAAAGGTTAATGGATGAAAAATTGGAAAAATGACAGTTTAGCTCTTAATTTGAGTAATCAGTCCCCCCATTCGGTGGTTGATGTTGTGTGCTGCTATGTTAGCTCTTTAACATAATGACTCTAAGTTGTCTTCCTGTTGGCTTTCAAAAAACTGATTTACTAACATATTTTTCAAGGGTTTCTGTGGCATTTTCTTTCTTATATCTTGTCCCTTCAGCCTGGTTTTAGTTAGCAAATCATGAAGGGGATTTTCTTCTGTAGATACCTTGGTTTGGTTTTTATCAATGAGTGTACAAGACTCTGGGTAACTAAGGATGACATTCAGTCTTTAAGTTGTAAACCAGAACTGTCCAAATAAATAAACACAGGTTTAAGTCAAGGCACTGAAGTGTGGTTTAGCCCAAACTTATAAATATTAAACACAAGCAAGTCAATTTATCTGAGATAATGATGGAATTATTCCTTTCAAAGGAAACCATGCATAAGGAAATTGGAGGCTTGGGTTTCTCCTATATTTAAAGAAGAATTTAAGTTGGTATATATTTGAATATAGACAATGGATATATGTTCATATGACCAGGTAAGAATAACTCACTTGACAAGAAGGCATTATTTGTTTTGCTGCTTACTATCATGTGACTATGACTTTAAAAACACATTAGGGTCGTGTTAACTAATGAATTGTTGTATCATAACAGTTTGTGTGGTTGCCAATAGCTCACAATTGTTTCTTGCATTTCCATAGGTCTCATGTGACATGGCTTTTAATGCGTATTTGGCCACCATTTGAAGTGCTCACTAAAGCTGGCATGCTCCAAGGAGTCATTAATAGAGATTTTCTTCTCCTTTAAAGAGCCAAAAAATTATCACAGATGTAGCCCTAAGGCCTGTTTCCTGCCCTACTGAATTTAACTGAATTGCTCTGGAAATTGCATTAATTCCATTTTAGATGTCCAAAAATTGCTCATCTGTTTCTTAACTGCTCCATCATTTACAGGCAGTAGAGAGAAAAAGGTACCCTCCAGATGGCTGGTCAGCTCATTGTAGAGCTGGCATCTAAGACAGATCAGATGAGCTACTCTCCTAAAATGTTTGGTTTGCTCCCCTGACTCCTAACAGCAAGGGGTTTGTACAACCTGTCACCTAAATATCCAGCTCAGGAACACAGGATAGCTTTTAGAAACTCTGTTGTCCATGTCTAATGGACAGCTGCTGGGCAGAAACGTGCACAGAATCATTGATTCATAGAATAGTTCTGTCTGGAAGAGATTTTCAAAATGATCAAGTCCAACTGTGAACCCAACATTGCCAGGTCACCCCTAAACCATGTCCCTCAGCACCACATCTACATGCCTTTTAAAACTCTCCAGAGATGAGAACTCCATCACTTTCCCAGGCAGCATGTTCCAGGGCTCGGAAACCTCTTGGGGAAGAAATTTTTCCTAACATGCAACATAAACCTCCCCTGGTGCAACTTGAGACCACTTCCTTTTGTCTTATCTCTTGTCCCTTGGGAGCAGAGCCTGACCCCCACCTGGCTCCAGGCTCCTGTCAGGAGCTGTGCAGAGCCAGAAGGTCTCCCCTGAGCCTCCTTTGCTCCAGGCTCAGCACCCCCTGCCAAGTAGCATTGAAATACTCACCCTAGATGTTGCCAAAGGAAGAGGGGTTGTCACTGATCTCTGCTTTAGTTTGGGTAGGTGAGGCACTTTCAAATGGCATTATACTACAGTTTCAGACAGAATTTTTATCTCTGCAAAATATCACTTCTATGGAAACAGGACTTCATCTGAGCATGTAAAATTGACAGTATTCCTTGGTGTCTTTTTCTGGCATGTTTTCCACTGAATTTAAGGCCTGTCCAGTTTAAGTGTATTTATTATATGCTTCAGTAAATAGACTTTTGCTCCTTTCTCGCCTCTGTGATTTAAAATGTTTTAAAAGTCACTTGAAAACTGAAAGTTCTTTGGCTGACACCCACTTTCCAAAATGACAAAGGACTGAAAAATAGGTTTACTTGCAATCACAAATCTTATTATGATTAATGCATTAATCCATTGCTGGGAATTGCCTTGATAACATTTAAGTAAAATTTGTCTTATAAAGATATTAGCATTATAAACATGGTTATGAGTGTTTGATATGGGATACTACAAAAGGAATATTCTAATCTAAACCAACATTATGGCAGGATTCTTAACCTAGCTGCAGTCATATGGGGAATGTGCAGAACAAGGACTTGAAGACCAACCAACTTATCACTGAGAAGTACTACACAGGGTTTGGGAATGACTTCTACAAATGACAAAATTACTGCCTAAGTCACCCATTTGCTGGAGTGCTTTCAAAGGAGACCAGGAAGAGGCATCTCCATCAAACTGCAGGGATCTGAAAGAGAGAGAGATGACCAGGTCTCTGAGATCCAACCTTTTTAGAGATCACTGACTCAGTGAGCTGATGAACTTTGGCAGCCTCTTCAAGTGGCAGCCCATGTGGCCCACTCATACACTAAATCTCAGAATATCATGTGAAGCTGCCAGACCCTCTCCCTGCCACTTTTCTACTTTTTCCAAAAATACAAACCAAACTTGTGAGCCTGATATATAATTTTTTTCCTCCCCAAAAAATTTACCTTCCTGTAAACTCAATATGTGTTTCTCAACTGAATTAGAAGTCTAAAGTGCTATAAATTTCTGTACTTTGAAAACTGATGTTCTTGCCAGTTATGGAGGTATCTACACCTACTACACCCATCTGACAAGGCTAACCACAAAGAACACTGTGAAGGCTCAACAAGATTTCATAGTGGCTCCAAAAATCCTCCTTTCACAAACCACTACACCATAAATCTTCTGAGCACCAGATCAGATCCTGATCCCTTTATCTCTCCTCTCATTGTGAAGGAGGTCCAAGTTACTGCTTTAGACTTCTCTAATTTTCAAACATCTGAAGTTTCAAGCATATCAGTGAGGGTATATTTTGTATATATTAAACAACTGGACAAAAGCTGACATCTCTGGGTGAAAGCAATATAGTTAAGACTGAAATACTTTATGAAGTGGAAGATAACAGGTTTGAATAAGAAATACACAATACAAACTTAAAGCTCTTCAGGATGGACAAGGTGCCTTATTATCTATGTGTATAGTATAAATAGTGTTTTTCTGCTTATCAGTAACTCTTTACTGCAAATGAAACAAAACCTGGCTACCCATGTACTAATAAAAATCATGGGGGATATTTATGATCAGATAAAAAAAGGGCCAGAATGGACTATAAGTGTCATGGGGTACCAGTGTTATGGAGTGTGACTACTACTGCTTTAAAGTCCATTAGCTCAATCAAGGTTTTTAAGAGGACAGATTAGGAAGAAAAGATGGAAGTTCCAAAGACAGGTTTTTTTTGTTCTCTTGCTCTGTGTCTCTGTCTGTACTTGATCTCTGGCTCAGTAGGTTTTGGTTCTAATAACACATCCTAAAATGCAAGGGTATTTTTTTTTTTTTTCCAGAAATTCTCATTATCTGTTTGAAGTCTGGTCTTACTGTGGGCAAGAGAAGACAAGATTGATGGACACCCAGTGACACAACTTAACACATCTTCAGGGCATGCTAGCACATCAAGTGTTGCTTCTCCTAATCTATTCTGATTTTTCAGTCCTTGGCTAAATTTCTCTATAATGACTCACAATAGTAGCTGCAGTGAGTATTTATTTAATTTTATTTTTTTTAATCATTTTTTATCACTGTTACAGTGAAGTAAAAGTAAATAAACACATTATACCATGGCTAATACTATGCTGGAAAAGGAATTGAACCCCTTGTTCTCTTCAGATATAACAAAGAATGGTTTGTGGATCTGGAAACAAAACTAAAAGACTTTGATTTGGAAAGTGAAATCAAAACTGATGACAAGAATCTACTCAATAATCACAGCATGGGTCATACTTCAAATACTGGTCTCAATGGCTCAGTGCTCTGATGCCATGTCTTTTAGCACAATATGGAGATGCAAGAAGCTTTAGGCTTTCTTTACCCTGGAAATCTGAGTCAGCCTGCTTGTGCTGGTCGTACAGAAACTGGACTTGCATTCACTTCACTCAGTGGATATCTTCTGCATGCTATTTCAACACCACAAATGCCTTGTTTGTCCTAGAGCTGGAGAATGCAATCTGTCTCCATGCAAGGAACTAGCAGGACGGGCAATGGAAAAAAACCAACAGCACAAAGAAGCCTGGGCACACTCAGCCCAGTTTACTCACTCCATGGAGTACTTCATTCTCAATTGGCCATACAGGCAAGGAGAAAAAAGCCACAGAATCAGGAATATTGAAGTCAAGTTGTTCCCTTCTTCTGCTACTTCCCTTGCACACTGTTTGGAAGAGAAAAAGAGCTGGACTATTGCCAGGTGTCACTGCACAGAGGAGTCCTCAGCAGGCACAGAGTCTGTGTGATGTTTCTTACAACCCATTTTTTTCTGATGGGATTCATCTTCCCTAACCTTCACCATCTAATAATTAGGCATCTAATCTAAGCCATTCATTATGTTCTCTCTGGAGTTGATGCAAGGAGAGAGGTTGGATGAATTGCCCTCTGGGGGTACTTGTCTCTCTGTTTTGACAGTAGAGTCAGCCTAAGAGACTGGCTTAGAATAGACAGCAAACTTTTTGGCAGCTAGAATTGAATTAAATGAATCCTAACGTCAGCTGCATTACTGTGACTGGCAGACTGACTCAGAGTAAGTCACAGCTAGCTATGATACTTTAAATGCTGAGCAGAAGCCAGTGTATTTCTAGCCCTGGGATCACTGTGTGCATCTTTAGCCCTGCAAAGTCTGGATTAACGTATTTTCTCTAGGTGCAACTTTTGGGGCAGCTAAACAGATCCCCAAGCAAAGAGGGAAATGATGCATGGAGTATGAGCATATGAACATGTCAGATAAATGTGTAGTGAGGTGCACTGGAAACTAGCTCAGCTGCTGAGATCAAAGGACTGTGATCAGCAGTCAGCAGGAAGCAAGTCAGTAATTCTGTACCACAGGGGCTGATGTTGGGACTGACACCTTGTAATATTTTTATGAATGACATAGATGATGGGACATTTCACCCTCTGCAGATTTGGAGATGGTAAAAATTTGGGGGGAGTGGTTGACCTGATGGTTGTTCCACCCTTCAGAGAGACTGTGTTGGTTTGGGAAAATGGACAGAAAGGAATCTCATGAAGGTCAACGAAAGTACATGTGAACCCTGCAGCTGGGGAGCAATAATCTAGTGCACCAGAAGAGGTTGGGGATTTATGGGTGAAGGTCAACGAAAGTACATGTGAACCATGCAGCTGGGGAGCAATAATCCAGTGCACCAGCAGAGGCTGGCAAAGCAGCTTTACAGAGAAGACCCTAGTGGACATCAAGTTGACCATGAAACAGCAGTGTGTCCTCAGAGCAAAGCAAAATAAAAGCATCATTGGTTCCATTATGAATAACATCAGCAGCATTTTGGGGGGAGTGGTTGACCTGATGGTTGTTCCACCCTTCAGAGAGACAGTGTTGGTCTGGGAAAATGGACAGAAAGGAATCTCATGAAGGTCAACGAAAGTACATGTGAACCCTGCAGCTGGGGAGCAATAATCTAGTGCACCAGAAGAGGTTGGGGATTTATGGGTGGCAAAGCAGCTTTACAGAGAAGACCCTAGTGGACATCAAGTTGACCATGAAACAGCAGTGTGTCCTCAGAGCAAAGCAAAATAAAAGCATCATTGGTTCCATTATGAATAACATCAGCAGCATGTTGAGGGAGGTGATCCTTCCCCTCTACTGACCCCAGTGAGATGTATCTGGAGGGATGTGTCCAGTGCTGGGCTATCCAGTGAGTCCACTGCAGTTCCACAGACAGTTAAAGTATCTGTCTCACATGGAGAAGCTGAGGGAGCTGGGATGGTTGAGCATGAAGAGAAGATTTTATCAGTATGTGTAAATACCTGACTGGGGAGAGCAAAGAAAACATATCCAGGGTACTCTCAACAGCATCAAGTGGAAGGACAAGAGGTAGTAGATGCAATTTGAAGTAGATTAAATCTCATTTGAATTTTTTTCAAGAGCATATATACTTTCAGAATGTTCAAGCACTGGAATAGGTTGACCAGAGAGGTTGTACAGTCTCCATCCTTGGAGATACTCAAAATCCATCTGGGCACAATCCTGGGCAATCTGCTGTAGTTGTCCTTTCTCTGAGCAGATGGGTTGGACTGGATGTTCTCCAAAAGTTCCTGACAACTTCAGCCATGTATGTAATTCTCTGCATATCTAATCTCCTTGCTACATGAAGGATCAGCTGAATCTGTTACAAATCACACTCTGTAAAAAAATCAGTGGTTTTGATGCCAGTTTTATAGAGTGTAGACAGAAAAATAGCCACATCCATTGCTTCTTCTGAAATATTTTCTGGTAATTTCTAATTGTTCAAAACTAGAGCAAAACTGTAGCATGTAACCCTGAAGCATATGCCAATGAAACTCACCTAGAACATAATGCAAAAAATATCACAGGTATTTATTAGAATTAGCAGATATTGTGTAAAAAAAATGGCAGATCCTTATGCATATTTGAAATGTTTTTCCTTTTAAATCTAGAGTTTCTGGTCTAGAAATTCCTTTCTGAATTCAGTCATGCTTCTAGAAAACAACTGAAAAAAATATGAACTCTCCCCAGAATGAAAAGTTCATCTTTGATAGTCAGATATTTTCAGACAGCACTTTTAACTGTGGCTACCTTAAATATTTGTAGTCAATAGATGGTTGGTTAGACCTACAGATACTCCAGCCAATACTGGACATTGGAAAGAGTTGTTGGCATGAATTGTCTACATTCTCTTTGGGTCCTTTTGCACTCTGCAGTGTGGGTTAGATACTTGAATAAAATAGAATGTTGAATTACTTCAGGAGATATATTTGTCTTCTTGTTGGGTGTAGAGTGTACCCCAAGACAGTTCACTTAATCCAGTGATTAATTTAAGACTTTAACATCTGGCCTGAGGGAGTTTACCCCTCTACTTTTTAGGTCAAAAATCATCAATATTTCTGTTTCTCATTCAGTGTTTAAATGTTCATTAAAGTCTGTAGAAATGAATAGATAAAGCAGGTTAATGGTGAATAATTTTTTTTCTAAGGATAGCTGTGACTCTCGTGTTTGAATTCCTATTTTTGTACTGTAAGAAGAGTTTTAATTACATACTGCTTCATGTATAATTTTAAGATAATTATATAGCAAGTAGATTAAGCTCTTATTTACTTACCGTGCATGAAGATCTCATTTAGCAATTACTTAATATTCACCTAATGTAAAACTGTCTTATTAAATCTATGCTGAACAGCAAAGACTTTTCTTAAAAGTTTCACAACTTTGTGAGGGAAGAATAGAATTGTCAGACATGTATAAAGCACCCAGTCTTTAGCTATTATAATTTAGCTTGGGCTTTCTTAAGAAAAGGCATGTGACAGGCATTTATTGATGCTCAGTGTCTCTCCCTACCCAAATACAGAGTGTGTGTGCTGTGTGAGCTTCCAGCCATAGATGGAAACACATCCATCAACCTTTAGAGACAAGGAGGTGACCAACTCTTTGCCCTTTGAATCATTGAAAAATTCATCTCTGAAGGGATTTTCCACTGATGAAAGGAGCAGAGAGAGTGAGCAATAGTTTCCCTTAGTAATCACCTGAATAGGACAAACTGGCTCAAATGGAATTCACATCGGGTGAGGCAAACTCCAAATATAAGAGGTAAGGTAGGGGATAGGTCAAAAATGAAGCTGGCCACCATTTCTCCTCTGCTGATCCACAGATCAATATCTGATGTCTTTGTACCTTCCAATCATCCTGCAGGCTCTGTCTGCAAGATGCCTCTAAGTCTCCAAAGGACTGGAGGGAAATGCAGCAAAGCACTAAGCAATATAAATGTCCAGTCATTTATCCCTGGAGGATTAGTGTCTGCTGTGAAAAGTAAAAGACACCAAAGCCCCTAAGTGTCTTTGGGCATCAAATGCTCAAGTGGTGACCAGAAATCATTGTCCTCTGTTTTGGGGGATTTATGCCAGGAGATCCATAGGCAAACAAAAGTGAACTCTGATTAGGAGAGTGCTCAGATCTCACACCTTGAACTCCTGGGTTTAGGTTTCCTGGCAGTTACTGTCATGTTCTACCTTAACAAATGCATTTGTACTTGCTTTGAAACCTAAAACTGTCCCTTCTCTAAATCAGAATTACACCCTTACTCATGGCTAAGCATTTATGTCTGTTGTTTATGGGTTAAACCACAGACTCTCTCTTTATTCCCTAAAAACATATATCATGTTTATACAGCTGTAGGTATATGGGCAAGGTCTTTGATCTGAATATTTCAGAATTTCACTGATGTCTGTCCAGCACCCTAAAATTTCTATGAAACAGGTAGATGCCTCCTTTTTTAAAGCCAGCTACATGTGCTACAGACTTCATGTAAATACACTTAAAAAAAAAAAAATAGGCAAATGTAATTAGCCTAGGATGAACTTTGCACCTTAATTGTTT
Organism: Merops nubicus; assembly: GCF_000691845.1. Taxonomy (NCBI): domain Eukaryota; kingdom Metazoa; phylum Chordata; class Aves; order Coraciiformes; family Meropidae; genus Merops; species Merops nubicus. Next base: position 32,875 of record NW_008616955.1, on the reverse strand, counting down.
TGACTCTAGCCAATCCCAGATGTGATAAACTGTCCTCACTTATTTTTAGGGTTTATTTGCTTTTGTTAAATGTTAGATGGTCAGGTGAATCTTTTAATCAGATGATATGCATGAGTAAGGTCTATGAGCATCAGAACCTATTTTCTTATTAGACAGGATTCTGTGATTCTGAGGTATGTTTTACATAAAACTAACCTCCTAAGCCATGACTCACTGACAAATGCTAAAGAGGAACAACTTAATCAACCAATTAATTGAAGGTTTATCTTTTCACAGAGGAATCCAGATTCTGGTGATCTATGACCATACCTTTAAACCTTGAATAAATAGCCATAAATCAGTACAAACCAGAGCTGTTCTGTTTCTTTCCTGCAGCCACAGGACTTCTTGACTCATTTGTTTGTGAAGGCTAAGCTTCCCAAATCATGTTTTCTAGAAGAAAAGACAGCAGCCCAAGCATTCAGAGCAGGAAGCAGAAGCTAATTTATAACAGGATTAACTTTGCTCCACCATCCTCCCTGTGGCTTTGCTGGGGTTTCTGTGGTAAGATCTCTACTACAGCTGCTCTGTTTGATTGTAATTCTGTCCATGTCTCCTCTCTGCTGCAAGGCAGGGGTTGTTTTTGTGTTTGTTTGGGTTGTTTTGTATACCCCAGTCACCATCCATAGCCACCTCCACAATAGATGAATGTCTCTTAGCAATGCTGTAGAAAATAAGGGATATTCACACAGGCTCCTTTGGGAGGTGCAAGTATTGCCTTCCTGATTTCCCATGCACGTCACTGAAAGAATGAAGTGACTCTGTGTAAAGAAAAATCCAACCTTGGGAGCAAGAGCATGTGAGGGTCTGCCTGCTTGTCCCTGCTACACCTACAACGGGCAGAGTGGGATTCAGCCAAAGGGAAAACCAGCTACATTTAACTAAAGCTAAATTCCCATAGGAAGTGTGTGTTATCCTTTCTCTCTGTGCTTAGTAGATATTTAGACTTAGCAGGGACTGTTGTATCCAAGGTTGGCTGGGGCTCTGAGCAACCTGCTCTAGTTGCAGATGCCCTCTAAAGACCTTTAAAGGTCCCTTCCAATGCTTTTAGTTGCCTGCACCCTTGTGTCTGTTTGCAATTCCATAAGTTGTGTTGCCTGAACTTCACTTTAATGTCAAGAGGACGTGGCTCTTTCACAGCTGCAGTGTCCTATCTGCCAGCTCTGTGTGGATATCTCAGCTGTCCTAGTCCTAAAATGCTGCTGCCTGTAGTAGGAAGTAAAACTACCCCCTGATTAGAGGAGTCTAGGCAGTGTTTCAACTGACCCAACACCTCTGTCTGCTGTAGGACTGTTGTTCCTCTTTAGCATCTGTCATTCAATGGTGACTGAAGGAGATTCTTATTCTGAAAAAGACTTAGGTGTCTGCAAGCTGTCAGATCCACGATCGATGCTTTTTAACCTTTGAACATCTGGTGCTGAAAGCTTTATGTTTTCTTTTGCTTTTGTGCAATTCTGTAAAAAAAAAAAATCACCAAAAAATTGTGCTTCTCTCTACTTCCCAGAACATTTATTGCCAGCAGAGTCTCTCCACGGCTGAAGACAAAAAAATGCAATTAAAAATTACAACTTTTGATAAAATTTTGAAGCACTGGCAAATAATGACATGGCATGGCCATACTTATCCATTTTCTTTATTAGACTATAAAATCTTCCATGAGGGATGTCTATTGTTGCTTTGTGACTAATGAAAGAGATTCATTTTCATTTCATCAAAACTAAATCCTTATGAAAAGTTTTCTATTCTATTCCATTCTATTCTATTCTAGAGGACTGAAAAACCTGTGTCAGTACAAAATGTGTCAATGAAGACTTTGTGAGAGTTTTTGACCACATTAGTCATATCTTATCCTAACTAGATGTTATAAAATAACAACAAAAATGCCTTTTGTTCCTGACACCTGTTTTTAATGGTTTCTTTGAGGCCCTGTAAGAATATTTGTCCTAGCTCCACCTAATTGAGCATTGTGCCTTAGAAAGCTTAAAAGAAACAGGGCAAATATAACCTTGTCCTTGTCCTGATGTGTTCTTTCAGCTTCTGACAATCAGCTGATTGGGGAAGTTGGTCTTTTTATAGAAGGACAGCAATTATGTATTGTTGGAATTCTCTGCATTTTCAGAGAAGAAATTATAATTTCCCTTTGGCTGTGTCTTGAAACTATCAGGAATTCAACCAATCGATGAAAATTCTAATGGCAAGTGTTTGATGTCTATTTTTTTTTCCTTACAAAATAAGTTAACAACTAAGCCTGTCAGTCATTAGTTATCATAGAAACATAGTTATTTTCATTATGCATGTATTAACGTTATCACTGTGATTCAACTGACACTTTTTTTTGTTTTAGAATTTCTAATTAAAGTGCTTTTGTCCTTTTCCATATTATTTTTTACTAATACTGGTGCTAGAAACCATTATCGAAATCATTGCACTGAAAGACATAAAACAGGGCATGGGCTCATCTCCTGCAGATACATTCCCCCAACTCTTGAGTCATAACATTGGGGTAAGATTATTATAAGCTTGCCTAAAATTTAAACATTTCATTTTGTATGATAGGCTCATCTTATGGTTAAATAATCACCAACAGAGGATAATTCAGTTCATTTTAACCTAAGTATCCAAGATAGACATCACTAGACTTTCAGATACCTTAAATACCTCTTTTTATCAATTAAAAGGATGACAAGAATGATCAGCTTGAAATTAGATTTCTGTCCTTTAGTAGTCCACGTTACAATTGCTAGATCTCACATTTGGTAACTAAGCAACACATAATTAAAAGGGCCCTTTGACCACCTAAGGTGGCTATGATTAGCCAGGGAGTCATCTGAGTCTATGATTGGAGATTATAAAAGGAAAAGTTTCTTGCCAGTCTCTGTGCAGAGAACACTAAGTAAAAAAGTGCCTTCAAAGAGAATATTTTTAAGCAGAGAAAAAAAAAATCAAATAAAATTGACTTAAAGGAGGGGGAAAAAAAAGAATATAATAAGAAGGTGGCTGGTTTAGAGGAGAAAGGAGACTGAAAATGGCTTGAAGATTTGCCCATATTGATGAGGAATCTAATGCAGTAAAATACCTGTTCCTGGAATAAATGAATGCATCTATTAGGCTACTTAAATGAAAGTAATTAGGCTTGTATTGAAGTGTGATGGCCTCTGAGTGCACATCCCTAATGTATCTCCCATTGAACTTTTGGGGATGGAGCTCAGAGATAAGGTGAAACTTCTCAGAGAAACTGGAGGGGGGGATTTGGCACCCAAGAAGTGTTCATCAGCACTATTCCTACAGCCTGGTTAGACTCAAGCAATGTGGAGGGAAAAAATAAAACCTGTTCTTCAGGATCCAAGATAACAGTTGGTGAGTGATTTAAGGAAATTCTATTAGGATTGTCCCCAATTTGGGCAACTTCAGAGCAGTGTGGTGTATTGCCTCCCTGTGAAGGCACAGTTTCACTGGTGACAGTGCATGTGTGAAAATACACTTGTGATTTTGTAAAGAAACCTTGCAGAACTCACTCTCTCCAGCAAAAGGAGCTTCTTTCTTAATATCCTCTAACCACAACCTCCAACTTATCGTGCAAATTGATGATCATAGCAACTGCCTGACCAACGACTCTTCCAGCTTTCATTTGTATGGTTGAAGAGCAGAAGAAGCAACTAGGTGATGCTGACATGAAAGCCAGCTTCCAAAACTTCTACCTAGAGCTGGTTCTCTTCAGATGGAGCACAGATACAGCAACATGCTCACCACCAGCATCTTATTTACTCTCACTGCAGCCTCTGGTACAAATCCATCTTCTGACCATCTATTTGGGAATACCTGGTGTTCCTCTTTGAGAATCATGGTCTCAGTGGGCCTCATCCAGTCTTCAGCAGAACTGATCACTGATGTGTTTCAAAAGCACATATCTGAACATTTCTATGATTCCCAACCTGGGATGAGTGGGAGATTTCCTGAAATTTACTGGTGTGGTCACTACACCCAGTAGGATCCCAATGGAGACAGGTATTACAGGAGGGACTGTGTTTATCAAAAATTCTTTGCTGTGTTTCTAGGGCAACATATCTGATGCTGAGGCAAAACATGAAGCACACACCTCCTCTTGTTCCCCAAAATTTTCCATTTAAAAAGGTTTTCTCTTTTGGTTTGAAAATGTAGTAATGAATAGCAAAGCAAACAGAGCTCTATCATACAGCTAAAATAGTTTTCTGGAGTAACCCAAATAACATATTATCCAAAATGATCATGTGCAGTGGGCTATTTTTTTCCAGCATTGCTTCAAGCTATCCTTCAGCTCAGTGTTGTATCACATAGCTTTGTACTAATACAAACAATCAAATTAATTTTAAATACCCTCTCAGTCCTAATGGCTGGTGTCATGGTTTTTTATAACATCATTTGTTGCAAAATAATTAACATGTCAACTTAAAAACTGCAGCAGAGAGCCTATCTTCTGATTAAGGAATGGTGCTTTAAAGTTGCTTAGCTGTGCCTAGAGCATTGAACAGAGTTGAAAGATCTACTTCTGGGTTTATTCCTGGTTTCTTTTGAATAAGTCCCTTTTCTTTCCAAGCTGTAAAATGGGAGTGATAATATAGGTACCTTCATCTGCAGATCTCAAGGCCTTTTGCAAATAGGAAGTATTCTGTTTTAGTTCAGTGCTACCTATGAGACTAATTAACATAATGGCTCAAGAGAATCTTTTGATCATTGAAGGCAACACCAATTTCTTTTGATTTCGAAGGCAAGAAAGCCCTCTACAGAATTAGACCCTTCAAATTATGTAACTATGGAAGACTGATATGCAGAAGCTCATTTGCTTCAGAGGGATTTGCATGAGTTTTATTATTCAGAAAGCACATAGGATCCTCAGATGAGAGAACTTAGATACAGGTAACATTTTTATTTTTCCTTTTCTCTTTTATTTTCTTTTGACTAATTAAATGAACATTGGAACTCATTTCTAAAAACAGAGATACAGGCAGTGCTGTTAAAATCTTGATAATTGCTGTTCCCAGTAATTACATTTAACAGTGTTCAAAGCAATCTTGCTTCCAAACACAGTAAATTCAGTAGGTCAGGTAGATGTTGTTATTCAGTAAATACTGAGTTTCATGGTACCTATGGTAACAAAAGGAGCATGTGAGGAAGCAGGCATCAAAGAACTCACTTTTTACACAGTGCAGAAGTGTACTGTGTTTTCAATTTTCAGCTCAACTCCCCTTATGTCCCCCACCAACAGTGTTTAAGACAAAGTAGAATTTTAAAACCAAGTTTTTCTCAGAACCAGTGGTTTAGCAACAGAGCTCAGCTTGAGATAGCAGTCCAAGCAAAAAAGATCTGATTGGAATGATTAATAGATTAGTATTAGATTATTATTAGATTAATAGAATTATAAACATCTCAACAGGTCTTCTAGTAGGATCTGTTTGACAAGACTAATCTAACTTTTATGTTCAGAGCACTGAAGGAAGATTATCTCTCTGCTATGTTATCGAGAGGTCTTGATCTCTTTGCTTTACAGTTAATCACCACGATGTGGAACAACTAATCAAAAAACTGTAGTGGAGGCTGTGGGAGAGACTCTTTTTGACAAATTCAGTTATTTGGGTCCTTCAGCTCACTTTTGGGCTGGGAGTTTGTAGGCTGGCAGGTTTCTTAGCTTTGATGTTAAAGGTATGTAAAGAACTTTTTGTGTCACTTTTGTTATCTGGCAAATGGGTTTAATGATACTTCTCTTTCTTCTTTCAGCTCTGATAATGAAATAGTTATATGATGGCTAATATTAAATCCTTGGAACAGAGACAGGCCTCTTGAGAGGCAAATAATAAGTCTTATGTATTTACTAAGTGACCATGTCAAAGTGTTATCTTTCTTCCTGAATGATCTTCTAATTATTATTTTTTAAAATGTGCTTAATGGAAAAAAAAAGGACCAAATGTTTCAGCCTTGGGACCTCATTTCAAGGTTGCACATTGCCTAAAAGTGCATTATGAAAACCCTTTTGTACCAACTGTAATTAGAGATAATTGCCAGCAGTCTAGCTGTTCATTTTCAGGAACTAAGCACAGGAGGTTATCTCTGCTTAAAATGCCCATCACACTTCTCCCTGCTTGCGTATTTTTATAGTAAGGACCTCTACAATTTTCCTAAAGACTAATTTACAGCCTGGCTGAGCTCAGTCTACCTGCAAATACACAGTGTGGATAGCACACTTCAGCTCTGATGCTTGGAGAGTAAGAGTGCTCTTGTTGCATAAAATTAGAGTGTGCCTGATCAGATGAATAAGGCTATTGATTCCATTTTATGGGGTCTGAGGAAAGTAACTTTACTCTCTGTGTAACTTGAATAAAGCTTGAGGACTTTGAGTCTGTTGATGATTAGGAGATGACTTCAAACTCTAACGTATCTGTACCATTTACAATGGAGTATTAACTGTTTTTCCTACCAGTCCCTCTGATACTAGGTATTGTGTGAAAACAAAACCTTTAATATATCCTAAAAATGTGTTTTTGTCAAGGGCTGGGGTCAGGGCTCTCCCCTAGACCCATAACAGATCCTCTGTGTTAACCCTTCTCACTTCCTAAAGGGGAAGAGTATGGAAATAGGAGAGAGAAGCTTGCAGATCATAAAACTAAAACAACTCTAATACAAATAATAATAAAAAATAGAATATATACAAATATATACACAACAAATATTGAATCCATCTCCTCTGATGGCAATTACATCACTGTCACTGCTGATGAGTGACTAACAGTACCTCATCAGTACCCAGTACCTGCTCCTGCTGTGGAGCAGGTACTGGGGCAGTTCCAGACTAGACTCAGCAGCAGATGGGAACCAAATTCAGGAGGTAGATCCTGGAACTGGATTGAGGAAGAGATGGATTGGGATTGAAGGTAGAACAGACAGAGTCTTCCTTGGCCACCGGCCATTGAAGAAGAGATGATGCTCAGCTTGACACTGAACATGACATGCATGGAATGGATGGAATCCCTCACTGGTCAGTTTAGGGTCACCTGTTCTGGCCACTCCTCCCCACAGGTGTGACCTTCCACTTTCTGCACCCCCAACACGGTACACAGGACAATATATAAGATATACTTTCGTATACGTGGACATCAATGTACATATTCTGCAGCAATTTGTGTCTGTTTCCTTATATATTTATAAACACATAAGTGTACTTGATGGTTTTGCATTCACTGGCTCTACCAACTAGATACATGGCAAATAAGTCTCTTACAGTCATTAAAGTGAAAAGAAAAATAAATATTAGCTTAAATGGGATTTGCATCACTTCTGTTGGAAGTGGATTCTGGAACTGGATTGAGGAAGAGATGGATTGGGATTGAAGGTAGAACAGACAGAGTCTTCCTTGGCCACCGGCCATTGAAGAAGAGACTTGATGCTCAACTTTACACTGAACATGACATGCATGGAATGGATGGAATCCCTCACTGGTCAGTTTAGGTGGGTCAAGAAGCCACCTCTATAAGAGGTCACTCTGTTTGTGGTGGGAGGTTTGTTTGTGCAGTGCATGTGCTGTGTGAGGGTTTTGGCTCTCAAAAGAGCTCCCTGACTCTTCATGGCAAGTGGAACTCCCAGGATAGCAAAGCAAGATCATGAGTCTCTCTCTGGGAAAATTCTACATAATTGGACTTCTCGCCTGGCTGATTCCATCTCCTGTGGCATGGTTCCTTGGCCAGCTTGCTCCCTTCTTCTCATCCTTCACAGTGAGTGAGTGCAGTGACTTGTTCCTCTGGCTGTCTGGCACTTTGGGTCTCTGGGGTGTGATGTGGGAGCAGAGGGAGGAGTTTGGCTGCTGGTCTGACTGTTGGTGGTAATATCATTCTATACTGGGTGAGTGGTCAGCAGAAGAGTCACACGGCTTTTGATACCTAACTTTTAGACATTCAATTCTGTACCAGTCATGCCAGGCCCTCCTTCTAAACCATCAAGTGGACTTTGGGGGAGTAATTAATATCCTCTAATGTAGACTTTGTGGATCCTTGAGCTGCCTTTTGCCTTCTTTCAGTTACAGAAGGAGCCAGGAGTCACTAGATCAAAGGCAGACACTTGCATTGCACATCTCTGCATTTAGCCACATGAGGTCCATCCGTTGCTAGTCTAAGATGTGGATGCTGCCAGGTCTGAGGCACTGGAGCAGACAAAGAGATGCACAGAATACAAATTAAGGGATGAGAAATGTTAGCCACTTTGTAGCTAAAATATGGGACACCGAGCTCAGATGACTTGATGTACACACCATGGGAAGTAAAAGGCAGAACCAAGGGTGAACTCAATGTTTTTCTGAATCACCCTACAAGGTCTCATTTGGAAACTGCCCTTACTGTTAGAGTAATTAAAGTAGAAATTAATGCCAGAGAAGCAACCTTAAATAACTTGAACTAGGCAAATCACTGAGTCATTATTCTGATTTGATATTTGTCTTGTTTACTTTGGAGGAGGATTTACTTACATACCATCTGTTTCCTGTTAGCTGTATTTTAAGGAAAAAAAATAATTAAAAATTAGCTGGAGAAAGTCCATTACAAATGAGTGCTCAGGAAATAGGGGAGAAGGCCTAGAATGAAAGATGGAGCTACAACCTGTGACTTATAAGGTAGTGGGAACAGTAAGGTGAGATTTCCCATGTCTTTCTATGTATCCTTTTATCTTTGTCCTTGGGAAAGATCAAAGGGAGTTCATGTTATTCTTATTTCTCCTCAGTGTTTTCTAAGTTGTACAAATATTTTGCCTAATGCAGTGTTACAGCCCTTTGGGAACTGGACTGAGTCCACTGAACACATTGCTCATGATCATTTTGCTTGTTCTTTTTAGTCTCTTTGTAAAACAGTTCTTGGTCCTCCAGACAAATTCATTAACCTATTATTGTAGAGAGCCAGAAGCCAAAAAAACCCACCAGTAATTAAACAAGACACGAGTACACTTATTTAGAGTGCTTTTAGCTAGGATTTTTAAGAAATAGGAGCCTAAAAATTAAGTTCAAAGATTCATGTTTTGAGAGTTGCAAGAGCTCTTGTTATTATAGCTTCCAGACACACAGAGTATGACACTCCTGGAACTTTATAAGACGGGTAGGTTCTGATTCTAGCCTTTAATTAGATCCTCAAATGAACTGCTTCTGCTAGGAATGTCATTGATATCCATACTGGTTTAATGTTGACAGTGGATCTCTTCATCCTTTACAATCTATGGCTCAGCAACCTGAATGCTACAGTGCTTGTAATCAAAGAGAATAACTAATATTTGTGCAAAGAGTCTGAGGAATCATATACACTTCTAACATGACAAGTCATGGTAAATAACAGAGCATTTTTATCAGTCTCCCTGTTCTTTGACACAGTGAACTTATTCTAATCAGAGTGGGCAAACTGCTGCCACATTTATTATGCATCCCAATTAGCACAGCTGTTAATTTGATCTTGGAAAGGATTATTTTTGTCCGTTAACCTCCCACATCTGTACTATCATCTTCTCTCTTTTTAAATGAAGAAATCCCTTCTTTAACAGAAAAAAAAAAAATCTATTACATTAAGCATTGCAGTTTATTAAATCCATGGTAATTTTTACTTACGTGACCATGCTATTACCTTTCAAATTTAAAATATAAATTCAAGGAAGAAACAGAGTTAATCTAATTTCTGAAAATGGCTTTCTTATTGATTTTCATTCCAAATGTCTTTGCAAACAAGCTTTGTAGCTTTTTGAATGTATTTTAAGTGTCCCATAATAATAATAAGAGACTTTGTCTTACATTTTTAAGAAAGGGAAGATTATATATGCTAGAAAGAGGGCGAGTGCTTCAGGTAATTCTGCTTTCTATCTCTATGTTGGAGTAATTTTACCTCAGCTGAAGATCAAGATTTGAATGTGAACGTTGCAAGCATTAAGTAGCTGCCTCAATTTAATGAAATGCAGAATGTAATATATTGAGGAATTAAAAGTATCTTGATATGCTCGTAACAACTGGAGGGAGTAGACTAATTAAGGAAATAATCTTCATGTTTATACAGAATGAACAACACCACTAACATTCCAAAGGGATTTCAAAAGGATAGAATAAGGATCTTCATTAGCAGGAGGCTTCACAAAACTTGGTTTCTTTTACATTCTTCAGATTCTCTGGTGTCCAATTCTGTGATTGAAATCCTGAACACCCAGTTCTTATAATTGCAACACCAGCTGTAGTCAAGCTCATCTTTCTTCCTACCTATCAGTAGCAGAATTAATATCCTTGAAACATATACCTCTTGTCTAATGATGGTTGAAAGTGGCCAACATGTTTAATGAATAGGGGAGACTGGCAGATATACAGCAAGGCTGCAGGAGCTTCCTTTCCTTAGGAAATCAATTAAAAAATGATGAAGACTTCTTTTGCATTGTGCATTTTATAAGTTTGTGGTGTTCGGCAAGTGAAAATGTAACTGAAAGTGATTTTTGTAATGGTAATTAGAAGAGATTTATAAGTAGGTTAAAATTATGCCTCTACTTATAAGCAAACATACACGTGCAAGTTCAGCATCTTGCTAGAGTGTGTGTCTGTAAGAATCTCTCACCTGAGCAAGAAGTGTTTTCTAAAGGCCAAGTGAGAGGATGGCTGAGAAACAAGACAGATTTTCCAAGTCTCTGCCAACTCCTTTCAGCTGTGGGAGCTTTCCAAAAACAGCTGCTCTTTGCAAAATGTGATGTTTCAGAACCCCACACAGCCTCAGCGTTGGTCCATCTCAGAGCAGCTGCTCTGCCCAACCTCCCCAGGGGCAGAAATACCTGCAGAAGGTCCTGTTTAATTGGCATAAAACCAGAAGTAAGGAATCAAAACCTGGCAGCCTCATCTGTTTTTGCTCCTCAGATGCTCATCACTTCTGCAAAGTTTTCTCTCAGTGCAATGTATCAACCTAAGTATGCCAGCTTAACAGGGGCAGAAGGATCTGAAGTATTATCTGATATTCAGATAATTATATATATATCCAGATATATTATAATTATATCCAGATATATATATCTCCAGATAATATCCAGATGGTTCCCATCCTTTCAGCAGATAAATACATATTGTGGGATATGTGTGGAACTATTTCTTGGTGGTTTAATGGCATGAGAATACTTTTGGCTGAAAGTGGCTGTAGGGCACAGATCAACATTATACTGATTTATTTTTTTTAAATTAATTTAGTATCTTATGTTGCAGGCTGTTGTTGGAGCTTCACACCAGTCCATTTTCATAAGGTACCACAGAAGCTTCCAGAAAAATAAAAGACAAAGATAAATATTTTCCATTTGGGTTTTATTTTTACCTTCTTAATTGGGCCATTAATCTTAAGAGGAATGGAGTAAAAACCACAATTTACAGTTGCCTGTGTTATCTTCAGGTGATGATAGAGAAGCAGGAAGAAAAAAAAACACATAAAGCCAAATCACCCAAAATACCATCTTCATCTCAGATATTTTAATGTATTCATACAGTAGTGATGACATCCAAATACTGTGGCTGGCTTGTATTTTTAAGAGAAGAAAAGGAGGTTTTATCATGTCAGTGACACAATGTTTGGGGATCAAACAGCTTTTAACTTCCTCCCACTGTAGCTGCTCCTAAAAGCTCTCAAGGGTCTTCATTTAGCTTAAATATTCAGTCTATTCTTTTACTAAATTGGGTTGGTAACTTCAAGAGGATTAGGTATTGAAGGGATAAAATTCTTTTCAAAATCAGATCCAAAAATTGGGACTTTACTGCAGATTAATGTCTGGATTCACAGCCAACAAGAACAGCTATTTCTGCTCCACACAGGTTGCTTCCCTATAGCTTTGCCTGCCTACCATAACATCTCTTGTTTGCTAAGAACAAAATCCAAATTTTCATCTTCTCTGTCTAGCTAAATCTGGCTTGTGATCTTTGTAACATTTAAGCTTTCCTTTCAGGGAGAAGGGCAGGGAAGGGTTACCCTCTAAAACAGGACTATTGAGTTTACTTTAGTTGACTTGGCTTCTCTAGCTCATGAAGAGTGAAAGACAGATGCAGAATATTCCTTTTCAGCTTAAATACAACCTCAATGAGAAAAAAAAATCCCTCTGGAGATACTATTGTGTCTCTACTGACTATTAAATTGGAGAACCATTGAAGGCATGTAACTAAGAGCTGGGTTTGTCCTTTTGATGTTCCTTTCCACTTCCTTTCCCTCAAAGTCTTTTCCTCTTGTCTGCAAAAGGGAAAATGGGAAGTTACCCTTAGCTTTAAGGGTATTTTAGCTTAATGAATCAGAAACACATGACAAAAAGGAGGAATCAGATGCTGCCCCAGGCATGTGTGACCCACTACTTGAGCTAAGAGGTGGTTTGGGAAGGTGGATGGATTTGCTCAAACTTAATTCACTGAAGCACTTACAACTTTTTTGAGCCTCCTGGCTTGCTAAGGTATCCTCATGATTGCCAAATGCATGAGTGGAACATGGCACTTATGGTGGGCAAGCACCTTCAAGTAATTATGGAAAATAGAAGTTGTTTATTGTGGTGCAGGCCAGGTGCCCAACGTGGTATCTCCAGCTTTTGCTAAGCTCCATCTTTTCTCCACTGCCAGTTGCATTAAGTCACAACAGGGGTGTAACTCTGGGGTGGATTTTGACACTTGCTCTCCTTCCCATCCACAACTCTCACCATCTTAGCCATGCTCCATCCTGGACTTTAAACATATATTTTTCATTTATGGGCAATAATGTCCTGAAGAAAGAGCAGAGCCCACGGAGCTATATAAGGGAACCACAAAATGGAGTTTTGCTGTTTGTGTTTTCCATAATAAAGGGCCATAATGCCCTTAAATTCAACATATGTGTTACCATCACAGCTACAGAAAATTGAACATCTTCCTCACTATCCTTCCATTAAAATTTCTCTATTACTGTTTCAAACTTCTTGGAGAGAAATGTCTGTGTTCTCCTAATTAGCCCATGTCTCAAGTATTGATACTGCTTCCATGCTAGAAAATAAAATATCCCCAAAGTATAGACAGTTTGGTTCACACTACAGCCAGAGATGAAGATTTCTAGCTTGTGTGAGACTCCTTTTGCTACCTGCATGTAAACAGCTGTAATAATCTTGAAGAGTTGATAGCTTAATCTCTAGGGAATAGTAAAGGTGAAAGAAAATGTCATTTTCTGACAGTAATTGCATAAGTATGATTAAGCTAAACTACTGAATGGATGCCTATGAACTTTGATTGTGGTACAGCTAAGGAAAAAGAAAATTTCCTGCTTCAGAGAAGCATACAGGAAAAAATATTCTCATCTTTGATAGATCAAATGACAGAGGAATTATACCTCTGCTTTTTATTTATATAAATACAATTGGGGATTTCAAACCGTAGCTCAAGTAGAGTATTTTCATTGTGCATTATCCAGAGTCATCAAGGCTATAATTTAATTTGTGACCATGGAAAGGGAAGAAAAATATGGATAAAAATGGTGCTGTGTGCATAAATACAGCAGTCCGTGGTGCAGCAGCCTGTGTCAGCAGTAAACCAGGATTATTTTGGAAGCTCTGGAAAGCCAGCAGGGGCATGACCTGGTTTTCCCTTTCTTTATTCTGGAGGGAGATGGGAATATTTAGTTCAGTTTGGCAGTGTTTCCATCTGTCTTTGATTGGGCAGTGCTATCACACACTTATCCTCAGGGGTCCAGATTCACAAGTAGTATAACTTGACCCAGCACCACAGATTTTACTGAAATCACACAAATTTACTATATTTGAGGGCCTGAACAGATTTCTTCTTCTTCCTGTAGCAGTATGTAGTTTCTTGTTGCCTTGGATTTTTTTTTTTTATTAAATATGTTCTTTCACAACTTATTAAACCATGTTGTCTGCAGTCAATGCAATAAAGGTTAATATGTCAGGTTTTGCTGCCTGATAGAACTGTTTAGGCTTGGCTGAGGCCACGAGGGAATGACTTTACAGAGCTACAAACTGCTCTTTGCAATCTGTGAAAAAAATAGTGACTTTAGAAGAACTCAGCTAATTCTTATCAACTAAATTCCTTATGACTGGTAAGAACCAGAACGCACTCTTACTCAGCTAATTCTTATCAACTAAATTGACTGGTAAAAACCAGAATGCACTCTTTCTACAGCTGAAAGATCCCTGCCTGATCACCTTGGTACATGCTGTGATGCTCAGAATCAAGTATTTCACACAAAATCCTGAAGCTGTCAAATGCAAGACAATTTCAACTGTCCAAAGAGATCTGGACCTTTTTCCTGGAACACTCTTGTTTATAATTTGTCCTTATCCTTCTCAGCTCCTACTTAACCTGATGAGGTTAAACTCTAAACCCCCAGCACTGAATGAGGGTGGGCAGATGGATGATGGCCACAGCCAGGACTGTCCTGATTGGTTTTCACCCAGGGTCTGGCCAGCCTTGGGTGGGGACTGATGAGGAGATCACCACCAGGTGCCCCCACCTTCCACATGAACTTGGAGGTGGGGCAAGAAGCCACCTCTAGAAGAGCTGACTCTGCTGGCAGGGGGGTTAGGAGATTGTCTACATGGTGTATGTGCTGTGTGGGGTTCTGGCTGTTGAAAAGCCTCCCTGACTCTTCATAGCAAGTGGAGTTCCCAAGATGATCATGAATTTCTATCTGGGATTTGTGGTCTGGCTGATTCAATCTACTTTGTCTTGGATCCTTGGCCAACTTGGTCCTTTCTGCATGTCCTGTGTTGTGAGTGAGTGTACTGACTTATTCCTCCCTTCAGTGGTGGGCCACCTTGGATCTCTGGTGGACAATGTGGTAGCAGAGGGAGGAGTCTGGCTGTTGGTTTGCCTGTTGATGATAATATCCTTCTGTGTTGGGCAAATGGCCAGCAGAAGACCTGCAAAGGGCAGCTAGGCTGATAAAGAGTCAGGAATGTGCAGAACCATTTGCTAATCTGTGTATAATCTACCCCAATGACTCTTTTTAATGTTCTTATTACAAGAAAGGGAAATTTCCATGAAAATAAATCCAAGAAAAATCTATCACAAATTCTGACTCAAGAGAAAAACATCAAAGGATCTTTTTAGAGGGAGAGAGGAAGAAGGAAATTAAATACTTTTGTCCTGGGTTGGAAAAGTCCCTGTCTTTTCGTCCCCTTTTTCGTCCCCTTTTTCTTCCCCCAACACAAAGGCTCTGAAACAAAAAAATTGGTACCTTGGGCCAACTTCTGTGTATAGGAGCAATGTTCAAAATGAGTCAGTTGTATGACAGTATATTTTTCTAGTCATTCTAAAATCCTCAGGTGGCTGTGCAGGAGTATTTTTTTTTCCCTTCATCCAAGCTATATCTCGAGATGATATATCTATTTATAAGTTATACCTGAAGATGTGAGTTCCAGCATGCTAGTATTGGTCAGAGCCTTTGTTTCTCTCATGTTTTTCATAAAGAGCAGGGGCTTCAGATAATCCTTGCACATGAAGTGCTGGATTTATTGTCTCTGTTGTCTTTCCCATGGGTCTTTCCTGCACCCCTTGTCTGATGTCTGCAACACAGATGTGGATGTGAGCTTCTTCCCCCAAGGATTCCCTGACCATCAGTGGGCAAGGAGAGGGAGCTGTGCAGCACAGCTCACATCACCTCCATTAAATGTCTACTTGGAGATGAGATGAATTGAAGCTTACTATACATTGACTGAATTGATTAGATTGTCTAAAGGAGCCCCAAGGGAGTAGCTCAAACAGAAATGCCTACTTTGAAGGTGCTAATGAATAGCAAAGGTAAAACCTTCCCTTTGTGATAGATCTTTTTTCCATTTTCTTTCACACAGATGTCTAGAGTCAGATTTTTAGCCCAGATCCTTCTGTTTGCTTCATTTTATTTCCTTTTTTCTTTTTAATTATTAAAAAATCTGCACACAAAATCTCTGTTGCTCCAAGAATTTCTCCCTTCCTCTTTTCATATGCTCACCTAGAATTGCCATTATTTTTTTCCCCTGGACTCATAATTATCTCCACAGCAACTAATGGGGGTGCTCAAACAAAGGGTTGTGTTATTTCAGCTGAAAAATAAGCAGCAGAAGCAGATACATGACTGCAGCAGCAGACGTACTGTCTGGTTTGCTTTTCAGATATTTTGAGCATCTCCTGTTCTGTTTTATTCAAAAGATATGACTCCAATGTCAGCTTGAGCACATAGCCCTGCTCTTAAATATTCTTGCTACTAAAATCAGTGTTTCAGTAGAAACTGAAAAAGAGCTATTGAATCTCAAAATATTAACTTGAAATTTAAATCTGAACTCCTTGCTTAATAAGAAAAAAAAAAACCCTAAAGATAACTCACCATTGATACAGAATAGTTTAAAACTCATTTATTTTCTGACGTGTTCAGGAAGGGGTAAGTTTTGAAGCTGATGTCTGTCATTCATTAGCCAGGAAAGGAAAAGAAAACCCATAATTCTAACATCCACCAGAATGATAATGAAGGAAAAAATAATACTTGCTGTGTATGAAAGAACCAGCATGTTCCTCATTGTCCTGATATTTACTATAAGTCTTAGAGAGAGAAATTAATTCTACTTAGCTATATAAAAGCATCTAAACTGTCTCAGCTCACTCTATGGTCAGTGAAAAGAGAAGGGCATCTTGTGTGTGATTTTGCTTAGATACCTTGTATCTAATATGAAATTACATTCTAAAAGAAAAGACCAGATTCAAATGAATTCTACTTTTTTCCTTTAAAGCCCAAGTTGCTGTGTCAATATAAATAGAAAACAAAACCAACAACAAAAAAACCCCCAAAAAATCACAAAGAAATGAACAAAAAAACAAACAACCCCCACCACACACCAACCTTATCTGTAATTGGTAAATAAAAAGGTATTTGCCTTTCCTGATTGCCACAGAAAAGCTTTAAGCATCCCACTAGAAATCAAGAAGTAAAATAAAGGAATTATAGTATTTAAAAGCATTATTATTGATCTCAATGGTGCCTTTGGGTGAGGATGTCTCTATAAAAGGTTGTTTTCATTTCAAGATTTTTAGATGCAGCTGCTAAGTAAATATTCCCTCAATGGAAAACTGGGACTCTCCACCCAAGTGCCATTTTCCAGTGAAATCCCACAAGACTATAAGGTGGAATTTGATATTTTGACTGTCATTTCTCTGGATGAAGGTATTTTGGAGCTATTGCTTCCTTTCCAGACCTCACTAGTCAATCTTTGAGACCCAGGTGGCCAAAAGAGACCACTGACCACCCGTTAGGCTTCTCATACCAACTCATTTAGGCCTATGAGTTAGAAAATACTGACTGTATCTGAATCCAAATGCTTAATAATGTGCCCCTACTATAGCAAGTCTGAGTGATCCACTCTACCTAGCACAGGGAACTGGTGGTGCAGAGGGATGGAGACCTCTCACCTCTGTGGTGGCTGATGGACCTGACCCTGGATGTAACTGGAAGAACCCTACTTTTGACCCAGACACTCCCTCAGCTGCAATTTCTCAGACTTCTCACTGTGGGGTCAGAAAGTTTGCTGGGTTAATTTCCTCTTCAGCAGAGAGCATGGTGGCCTGGTTGGAGAAACAAGTGATATATCAGGTAAAGGTCATAATGGTCACCTATTTTGCCAGGAAAAGCAATTACCTCTTCTTGTATAGCTGTGGTCGTGCCATTGGCAAATTAACTAAACAACTACTGAGCTGCAGCTTTCCTGGAGGTTTGCCCAGGGTGAAATTGCACAGGCAGTGAGCCTGGATCATCTGTGATGTTGTAAAAGCAAACGGAGGGCTAACAAGCTGTAAATCTGGTGAAATGACAGCTCTAAGGCACAGCCAGAGACTCATGAGTTGACTGTCTTTAGAGAAATGACTGAGTTTTTGCCATGATGTGACAGTTGACTACGTGCTTATTGTTACTCCACTGAGCAGGGGTCAAAATCAGTCGTGTCAGGACTGAAGAGATCTCATTTTATTCTGAATTGCTAGAAAATAGGGTTGTACCTATTGCCCATAGTCACACCTCAGCTGCCAAGGATAGCTCCTTAGCCCAGATTTTGTGTGGGTCTGTGACCAGACACCACAGCTCAGACCCTCCTCTGAGTATGAGATGCTCTCATTTCTCAGCTCCCAAGCTTTCCATCCATGTTATTACCAAGGACAACTTCATGAGGTGGACAGAGAGGGAAAAAGACCTTTGTGAGTCCCACATCCCTCCTGAGTAGTTTTGGGAAGTCTGGCACAGTGAAGGCAAGGTGTGGTTAGAACACAAAACACTCAAAAGCTTCAATATAGTGAAGTCAAGGAAAAATAAACTGAGAATGTTAGTGATGGGATTGCCCAGTGGAAGAAGCTGTAGATCAAGTGGGCAGCCTGTGTCTCCTTTGATCACAAAGGATAGGGGATTTTGTAGCCTATACATATTTTAAGACAGAAAACTCCCAGAAACAAGTATCTCCCAGGAGCAAAGACATAAACAGGGTGGGACACAGACCTCAGAGTGGCAGATTTTGAGATTTCAGAGTAGCAAGTCTTCCTGATGTTGGTAACATCTGCTGGTTTTAGAGAAACAAGACTGGATGAAAATTCTGTGCCAATTCTTGGTGGCTGTTCACCATGAGGAAATAATGAATGGAAGTTTTGTGCCTTTTGCTGCTGTTCATCCAAAGAAATGCCCATAACCCAAGACTGTGTTTATTCCTGCACCAAGAATTTTATGAACAATTATTCTGTATATTTGCAGAGGTAACGACAGTAGTTCTGTGATTCTGGAACTCCTGGGGAAGGAAAGAGTCCATTCTTTTGCAGCTTTGATAAAGAAATATTCAGTGAAAAAAATGCTCAGATCCAGATAAAGGAAGAATTTCAAATTTTCAGCTAAGGATGAGATAAACCTTTATCTGACTCAGCTGTAAGAGGGAGTGTTACTATTTCTCATTCCCTTGCTAATAATCTCTGTGGGGAAGGGTCTTGTGGAAAAAGAATACTGAGTAGAAATGGAAAGCATGTGATGGCTGTGGAGGGGAGAGGTCATCCAAAGCACGAATCTCATCTTGGATCTCTATCCACTTGCTGTTAGGGTCCACATAACACAGAAACCAGTTCACAGAGGAGATCCTTGCCTTTATGACAGCTGCCAACAAGAGAGCTTGAGAGAATATTTTTCCAGATGCATAGACACTTTAAATCCCATATAAATTTGTCTTCTGATTTGTCATTTCTGTGAGAGTTGGGTGCATGGCCTCATTTCATCGCAGCTTTGTCTGTACATAATTTAGGAATGTGGTCATATTGGTTCCCTCCAATATTAATAAACAGTCTTTGCAAGGAAGTTTAGCCATTTTAGACATTTCCTCTGTGCCCAGTTATAGATCTCCATCACATGTCTGCGTTACTCTTTAAGATCCTTTTCTTACAGGTCACAGTTAGTAACTACTTAGCAACCACTTCAGATGCCACAGTCTGAGATCTGACTTTACTCAGGTGGTAAGTGGTGTTTTATAAATGCATATATGTTGGCTTATTTGTAATGCATAAAGTCTTGAAATTACCTTGAAAAATGCAGCTTTCTGTCCTTTGTGTTTGGTATCAATCTTGCCCTCTGCACAAGGTATACATCACCTCCCTTTGTGACCAGAGCTGTGCTAAAAGGAGGATGACAACAAATCACCCAGCTCAACCAGTGCTGAGGAACCCAGATTCCCTGAAAGATCACCTGGTTCTTTTCTGTCTTCAATTTCCCATTTTCCCCTGGGCTAACAAAGGAGGAACTTTTGCAGTACAATACCCCATGCAGAATTCAACCAGGCTGCTTCTTCACTTGCCTTAATAATCCTTTGTGTGGGGTTTTGCTTCATTCCCAAGGATTGAGGTGAGGTAATTGGGATGTAGCTCTCTGTCTTTTTGTAAGGATTAACATAGTTTTTTTTAATTTTATTTTTTTAACACTGGGGATGTCTATTAATCACTGCAAACTTTCCAAGAAGATGGAGAGTGGCAGGATTTTGTCAGCCAGTTCCCTGCTGGTTACATCCCATCTGGCTCCAGGACTCGTACACGTCCAATTTACCAAGTTCAGGAGTTTACTAGACTCCCAAATCCCCAACCCAGTGCTTGAATTTCTTTCTCTCTGAGAACAGAGACATATTTTTTTTATTCCTATCTGAATCCACTGACATAATTATTATGAACAGCCACAGCTGAGGCAAACAGCATCTACAACATTTCAATTAATCCTCTCTTGAAAACACTTAGGGCTGCATGTATTCACTCCACTCCTTCCACCCATTCTTCTTTCCCCCTCTCAATCTTAAAACAAGCCAGATGGAAGAAAAATTGTGTGCAGCAAACCATAGGTTTTTTTCAGGTCACCACAATGAGGCATGTAAAATGGATTGATGTTGCTCCTAGCACGTCACCAGCTCATTTTCCTTGTCTGTTCAGTCCCTGCTGAGCAGCTGACAGAAAATGGCTTATGGTGGGAAGCAGCTTTGTCTCTCAGTGTGGCATGTTGTTTAGCCCACCTTTCATGGTCCAAATATTTGCCTGAAACCAGCATGGGTTGTGGAAACATTTGTCACTGAATATTAGAGCATTTCCTGTCACGTTCTCTCTTCTCTGATCTGTATACAGCCCTCAAAGGCTGCTTCAGATCCAAGTAAAGCCATGAAATGCAGCTTCATGGAAATCATCCCCTTTCTGGCTTGGAATACCAGGGAGAGAGTAAGAATTCTTGCATGAGATAAAGGGAGATAGAAGCATAGGAGCACTGCACTTCTACACCAGACAAATGCTCCCTGCAGGGACGAGTTCACAGATGAACAAGTCGTCTTCAGTTTGTGCCTCTTTGTGCCAATGCTACAGGTTGAAAAGGCCAAAGCTAAAAAGGAATCTGGCCTGTTATCTTCAACTGATGCTAAATATGGCTCTAAGGAGAGCAGGAGTGATATCCAGCTCACTAAAAGTAAGCAGAGACATCACAGACATTTAACTCTTGAGGTGGACACCATCAAGTGCTCCCTTTAAAGTCAATGGAGATGTAGGGTAGGATTCAGATTCCTAAACAAAGTTGCTTACTCGTGTCCTGCCAGCTTCACAGTTGTGCTCTAGAAGGGGAAAAAAAGCTCCTATACATCCTGCCATGTTTGACAGGCCTGTGTGGATGTCTGGTGTCCTCAACGTGAGAGCATCCTCAATGCCCATGGGGACTTCCACATAGGTGGGTGAATCAATCCCCTGAAATTTGGAATGATAAATCCTACCCACTTGGGGTAATTCATGCTTATTGCTGGCTGTGTCTCTAATTGGTCCCCACATGGTTAGAATAAGATTCTTGTTTTATCAGAGGGGAAAAAAAATATAATTGCTCCTTGATTAAGATATTATTCTACTATTCTCAAAGGGTTGCCTAATTGACATGGGAAGCAATCTGAAATTTTAACAATGACAAATGTGATTAATATGTTGGAAGAGATGGTAATTTTAGTTTTCTAGTGAAAGGGCTGCCTCATCCAAATAATGGAATGAATTTAAAAATATTTTTTGGTGAAAAAAAAAATAATTGGGAGTTATAATTCTAGCCAGCTTCCTCTTCCTTCCTGGAAACTCTTATTATATAAAAAAATAGTATATATACATAGGAAACAAGAGAGTCTGAAGGCAGTGCAGGATTTCAGGATGAGTGATTGATCCAGGGTGAATGACTGATCTGTCCTGACTGCTTCAGTACGACCAGGATGATGACCTTCCTAGCAGTTTAAACAAAGCTATCCTTGATAAGCAGTAAAACAAACAAAAAAGAGTGGTGAAATTCACCCTTTGCTTAAAAACCCTCTAAATTTTACCAATGCCCAGATTGTTGTTATTTTTTTTTCCTGCAAATATTTCAGGAGGGGTGATAACAGTGGTGAAAAGGACTTGAAAAACATGGCTAGGTAGTCTTTGAAGAAGTTTCCTCTTTTCCCATCTCAGCTGGGAGCTGCAGCTCTCAACCAGGCTGCAGTTTCTCAGGCAGATTTTGCTGGTCTAGCTGCAGGCTGCTGCTGAGAAGTTTAGTGTTGGATGCCAGCTGGTCATCCTGTAATATGTCCTATCACCATTGTCAGTGGGAAAGGATCTAAGTGGTTTACTTGAGGCTGGAGGTTTAGCCTTAGGACATGAGGGACAGGATAGGAAACAGTTGTCTAAACATCATCATCTGGGACACCTAAAATTCTTGTGTGGTGAAGTTCTTCCTGCAGAAACTATAGAAAATCTGTCCCTTTATGCTCCAGCAGGTGAAGGCCAAGCAGACTATAAATGTAATTTTTTAAGCAAATAACTCTCCCCTTAAGTTCTTCCTGCAGAAACTATAGAAAATCTGTCCCTTTATGCTCCAGCAGGTGAAGGCCAAGCAGGAGAACATAAATGTAATTTTTTAAGCAAATAATTCTCCCCTTGATGTTTTCTTGGTGTCCTAAGGGATATTTCAGTGTCCTCCAACTATCTTCTAAGGCATTGGTCTTCTTGTAAGTGCTGTGTAGTATCTGCTAGTTCCATGTGGATGTCCCGTGTAACCTAGGATGGCTGAAAAAGCATTAGAAGCTTGCATTAGGAACAAAACTCTGAGATTTGAATGACATGGACTAAACTTTTACCAAAGATTATTCTGGTTGATCATCTAATTCTGAGCCAAATTAGAAGAGAGAAAGGAAAAGATCAGTAAAAAAATAAGATTATGGAAAACTTCAAAAATGAGGAGGACTGGAAAGCTAAAAACAAAGAGGATGTGACTAAGGTCTGTGTATATCACCCAGACCTTCTAAAAATCTGATTTTCCTCCAGAACAGGACCTCAGTTTGAAAAGAAGAGAGAGAGAAGAGGAAGTTCTTCAAGGAAAAGCAATAAAAACGATGACCTACCAGAAGGCAGAGGTGACACACAAAGGAGTCATGATGGTGACAATAAAAAACTTTCTGTGTGTGTGAAAAATTTGGCAAAAGAAATATTATTTCCAGAGCACAGTTGTGTCTAGAGTGTTGACCATAACTAAGGATTGTGCTGTCAAATCATTGGCATCTTATAGAACCACAGAAGTATGACAACCACAGAAGAAGCAATTTCCTTTCAACAAGCTGTTGCAGCTCATTTGTTTCATTCAGTGTAGATCTGTGGACTTTTTTTTTCTTTCTTATTACTATTCTGTCTGCCTGTCAAATGTTTATCTTCCAGGGGTAGAAAGATGGTTACAGATGTATGCAAGAGTCCTGCTCGCCAAGACATGGGATGTATTGCTGCTGAAAGATCAGCCATCAGGTCAGTCATTGATTTGACAGTAATGACCATTCAACCTCCTAGAAGCAGAAAAGCTTCAAGACTATTTCTAAGCAAAATCAAGAGCTTGACCTCTCATCAACTGTGTTAATCTGCTGCTAAATTCAAGGTGTGCCCAGGAAGATCAAGTTCCCCTTCAGGCTGTATACAGAATCCTTTGGCATACAGCAAGTTCTTCCCTTGGGTATGTGCTTAAGGGTCTTAAAAGTTCAGAGACTGATTAAATCAAGGCTATGTTCTGCATGACAGCATCTTTTGCTATCCTATCCTGCAGCCTCGGGTTCAGAATAAAAATTTTCTGAATCAAAACACTTCTGGATGAGTTTCCAACCTTCTCTGGTTGAAAATTGACATTTTTGTGAAGAAATTAAGCTTAAATAGCAGAAAATATTTTGGGATAAGTTTTCATTTCAGAGGGAAAAGGAGTTGCCAGCCACAATCTGAGTATTGCATGAAAGTAAAATTTATGAGAAATCAAAAATATTTCCATAAATATGTGACTAAATTTTTTCTTCTGAACCAGGTAAAACAGAGGAAAAAAGAGAGAAGAGGAATAGCACAAAGAATGTGAGCAGGAGCTTTTATTTGATCATAATTATAAATAAAAACTCTAGGACTGTATTAAATTTTTTCTTCTGAACCAGGTAAAAGAGAGGAAAAAAGAGAGAAGAGGAATAACACAAAGAATGTGAGCAGGAGCTTTTAGTTGATCAAAATTATAAATCAAAACTCTAGGACTGTACACTCGTAGGATCTGTCAGTTTGTTCTGCAAAGAATGTTAAAAGTCTGGTCTTTAGAGAAAAAGTGTGATCCTAGTCTCCAAAATTCACTGGAGACCATCACTCAGAAGTGCTGAAGATTCACAAAGCTTTGCAGTGATCTTCCCTTCTAATCTTTGGATTGGGTTCTCCCTTGTGCTTGGAAAGAAGCTCTAAGCACTCACAGTATCCCATAATCTTGCTATAAATGTTCTTCTCATGCATACCTGCAAATATATTGTTAATCTAGTTAGCTGAAGATAGGCACTTATGCTGATGATAAGTAATATTATTTGCCAGCAGCTTTAGAAATTTCACTAAATTACCTAGAAATAAGGTTTTCTCTCTGTTTCACACTGCACCATGTGGTCTCTCCTTGCAGGAATATTCTGCAGGTAGACTGATTTTTTGGCACAGAAAATAAAAGACTTGTTTGCTCAGAATATTTCAGTCAATGGAGAGATGATTAATAATAAAATAATAATAATAAAAAATAGTTCTAATCAGCTAAAATAGTTTCTCATTAGTCCATTCTAGACCATCATGAATTGTCCCTGCTCTGCATGATCTGCAGACAGGTTTTGAGTGACTTAAGGGACAGTGTCATGGAAATAGGACTAGCAAAGAGAGCCTAAATCTGCATTGGTTGTTTTCATAAGACTTTTAGGACAGACTCAGCCATCATCACTGAAAATAAATGCAAAATATTCCTGCAGGTGAAAGACAGGTAACTTTTTTTTATAGTGATGTTGCAGTTGTTTCATCCCATTATCCACCAACCAACCACACACCTCTCACAAGGTTAATGAGTGTGACAAAATGGCAAAAATAGTCTTGTCAAACATGGAGTTGTTGCCCTAATTAATGATTTATAACTTAATTATAGCCCCATGTTTAGATCACAGCCAAGGTCCTTTGTTATAAATAATTCATAAGTCAATGATGAAAATTCAGGTGTAGCAGCTTATAGGAGATTTAATACCACCAGGTAGTAACAAAAGGCAGAAGCCAGGCTACAGGCACTAGATATTTACCTGAGACATAGAGAAGTACATAAGAAGAATGTATATGACCCAAAAAGATGCTTTAATAAGTCTAAAATATTTTGTGAATCTCTTTATACAGTCTCAGAGGATAAATGGGCAAAGTGATGTGCAGTATCTAAGCTCCTCTCCTTAAGCTCAGGGAAGACATTGAATATCAGCTTCTTTTCCATGCCCAGACTTGGAAATCTTCTGAGGGAAAATGTTAAATTGAATAAACCTCCTCTATTATCTTCCTTCTTTTCATACAGTAGCCATGTGATCGTACTACTGCCACTAGCAAGGAAGGAATTGGTTCTTTGCTGTCTTTTATAAAGAAGATTTGGATCTACCAACATATAAACATCATAACAAAATCAGTAGCCCAGGGGTTAAGTTAAGAGCACCATGGTGGATCTGTCTGCTTTCATTTGACTACATTGCTTGCACATCTAGAATGTAAAAGCCACAGATACAGGTATTAGACCCTGCCATAAATTCCATGCAGATATAGGTGGGATTTTGTGCAGTTTGCTGAGAAAAGGGAGATGGAAGTTCTGTTGGGAATGGATGTTCTCTCAGTGCCAGCCTGCATTGACATTGGTCCCAATCAGAACAACCTTCTCCAAAGTTTTACCAGAATTTGTGACAACTGCTGGATCTGCGAAATATACAATAGGTTAAGTTCAAATTGTGTATCATCCTTTTAAAATTATTGTCTCTACATCATATAAAGGATAAGAGCCTGCTGAA
>NW_008616955.1:0-6961 GCF_000691845.1 Merops nubicus | reverse complement strand
TGCTGAACCTAACATTGAATTCTCTCTAAACCTACACTACAAAGAGTTTTATTTGGTTTTAACAACTTCTGAGCATTGTTATGCACCACAGTTTAACATGTTTTAAAGAAAACCCGGAAAAATCCAAACAACTATTCAGGATAACTTCACATAAATCAGGAAAAACTGTATATGAACAAGCACAATGAATGGACCCACTTCTATTATGTATTAGAGCAAGAATGGATGGATGGAAGGGAGGGAGGAAGGGGTGCAGGAAGGAAGGATTATCTTTATTTCAGACTACAACATTTGGCAAAGTTAAGTAGGAAGTAATACACTTTGATTTTTAACTCTGACAGGCAGACAGAGTAGTAACAAGCAAGAAAAAAGTCCACAGATAAACACTTAAGTGTTTAAGGTATATAATCATGATATAACAAGATTTTTCATGATCTAATATGAACTCCTGCTTGCCAAAGCCTATTTTAAGACTACTAACACTCATATATGGTAGACAGGCAAGGTATGTTATGTCTTTGTTAATGAACATAGCAAGCAAAGCTGAAAAGGATCATAGTTGCTCCTCAGGATTGCATTTTGTGTCCAAAGAAGGGCAGCAAAGTTGGGGAAGAGTCTAGAGGCCAAGTGTGGGGAGGAGCAGCTGAGGGACCTGGGGGTGCTGAGCTGTCCAGGGCAGTGGTGTAGTCCCCATCTCTGAAGGCATAGATGAAGGACATGGTTTAGTGGTGGTCTTGTCAGTGTTGGGTTTACAGTTGGACTCAATGATCTTAAAGGTCTTTTCCAACCTATATGATTCTGTGAAATTAAATAATTTCTAAATCAACTTTATGATAACGAAAACACTTTTTTTCTCCTTCAGTCTGAGATTTCTGCAATTAAATATCAATTTTTACAACAGAAATATCTTTATTGGAGTTATTCCCTCTTGGCAGTCACTGGAGAGCCAGTGAAAACAGTAGGTGGAAACCAGGACACAATAAAACATCTCAAATATTCTATGTGACTTGTACTTGAAAAAAGCCTTTTTCTTCCTCCTGGCTATAAAATGAGCTTGCTCTGACCTGCTCAGCAGCATGTGTCTGTTTTGCAGATAAATAATGTCAAACATTTTCTGTAATCTTTCATTTCAGGGCATGAGTTTTCCTGGATGAATTCCACAGAAACAGTTACAGAGACCAAAAAATGACACATTATTCTTCTCTTCATGCATCCAGGAACTGCTTCCACCCTTTTTTTTGCATAAACAGACAAAGAAGATCACAGCAAATCTTATCTCCTCTCCCTCTGAAACCTTTTGGAAATAACTGCTTGTCAAAACACACTCCCCATTGTGTCTTTCATTCCTAATTGTCACATCTGTAACTCTTGGAATCACTGGAAATCGTGGCACTGGTCTAAAGCACATAGAGGAATAACTTTCCTATGAAGGCACAATTTAATAATGGTTAATGCTGGGCATTAGAGCTATCTTGTTCTATCTATCTCAGGGCCCACATCTCATCTTCCAGCCAGGCCTTATCAGGAAGCTGCAGTTGTCAATTAGCCTCATTATCTGCAAGGAAAAATAGATCCAGAACTGCTGGCTCATGTGATACCTTTGGTGGAGATTAGAAGAAGATTTGGCCGTCTGAAAACAATTCTATTTACAAGTGAAGGGTCTGTATTATTTTTATTGCAATCCTGAGCTCCTTCCTTGATCAATCCCTTTGTGGGAGAGTGAAAACGTTGCCTCTGCACTTTATGAAATCATATTTACCTTTATCCTCAATGAGTTGGATGGGAATCTTACAGGCAGCTTCTAAATAAGAAGAGATCTTCCCTCTTAAAGCTCTTATATATGTTGGTTTATGAACTAAAATACTTTCCACATGTTTAATCTCCTTTAATAGATTTATTTTAAGACTGTCTGTTGGGTAGACAGTTGCAATATTTTAATATTACTCTTTATTAGATTTAGAAAACCCTCCCAATTTTGCTGTTTTGGAAATGAAGTCTTTGATTCCCACCAGACCTTGCCCTTACATTATTGAACCACTGGACGCAGCAAGTAAATACTGCTGCTGCTACTCATGAGTGATGGGAAAAATAAGCCCAAACTCAAAACTCTTTTGGGCTTGGGCATCCCAGGCAGCACCTCTGTGCCATCATTGCTCTGCAGATGATGAGATCTCACAGCAGAGTGAGATGAAGTTTATTTACACGCATGGAAATTAAGCCTGTTTGAGATTTCTTTGAGATCAGGGGTGTTCTAGACTTCCTGAAAGTGTTAACCAGACCTCAGAAAGAAGAAGCTATAACAAAATATCATTGAAAGTAGCAGTTTTACCAATGAAGAGGTAAATTTGGGTCCCTAGGAAACACTACTGAGCAAATCTTGCATAATAAGGTGCTAGTTTTTGAGCATAGCAAATTTTCTGGGAAACTTTCTCAAAGCTTGTCAGATCCTTCAATGTCTTGGGTTGTGAGGTGGTGTTCTCCACCCTCGCCACACCTCCTCCTAAATCAGAAAATATGCAGATTATGCTATTCCTTCCTCACAGACTAAGTGTGATTTATTTGGGGTTGTGGCTTAACTGTCCCTCTTGAACTGTCTGACTCCTGAAAGCCAAGTGGGTTGACTCTACACCAAACCTCTTGATAAATACTATCCTTCTGTTATCTAGAGGGAAAGAAAAAAGCAGGCAGCCTTCTTCCTTCCTTTCCTATCCTTTCCTTCCCTCCTTTCCCTTGAAAAAAAGTTGTGGTCAGCTATATAAGATTAAGGGAGGACAGAACTATGCTGAGAAAATAAAAGCAAAGCAGCATTGAGCAAGGTGCTGTACAAACCTCTGAAGGGAAAAGTCCCAAGGGCATCTGAAGAACCAAAGGTGCCTTTTCTACAGACAAGCTGCAGCAAATTACTCCCTGTGTCAGGCAGATCTAACCACAGTTCTCCAGCTGAGGGTGTGGTTGCCATGTGGATGGACCTGAGACAGCTCCAAAGGGGCTGGCTTGGGGTTGACACCACCATTTTCTCATCTAGTCTTCATCTCTTCCAAATTTTCCACCTATTAAATTACTACATCTACTCTCTGTGCTGTCCAGTCACACACCCATGAATACACAGTGACCAAGTTCCATCCAAACTATGCCTTTTTTTTTGATCAGTCTTAGATCCACCTCTGCTTTATGAGCACCTAAATCCTTCCTGGCCTGAAGATGGGGCTGGTGCCATTGCACTCCTCCTTTCCTGCCTAGTACTTCCTGGAAAGTAAGAATTTTGGCTTACTTTAGAGTGACATTTGACCCATTTTCCCTGATGGCTTGTGGGAACTAACATAGAAGAGATGTAGAGATGTTAGGCTTACATTTGGCATATAGAACCTGAGGGAGAAAAAAAATCCCCAAGGCTTCACAGATGAGAAAATATTGAAAATCACTGCTTCAGATTCCCACTGAAGGAAACAAGAAAATTGGCTAAGTGCTTACTTTGGTTTTCTGGCCTCATTCGTGATGAAGAGTCTGCAGAGGCAACACTGATCCTCGTTTCCAAGGCAAGGCTATTTAGGCAGCTCCTTGTAGGAACTGTTAGGTACCTAAATGCCTTTAAAATCTTTGTCTGATTGTCAGCAATCTCAAATCTATAAAATACTCCCTTTTCCTGCTATTTTTTTTGTCTCTACTATGCTGACTTACATCACCTGTGCAGGAAAAGTACTTTTATGTGCCAAAAAAAATCTAGTTACAAAGGGAAGTGGGCATGAAGCTGCTTAAGCATCACTGAATGCTTATCTCTTCTACAAAACAAAATTATCCAGGGGCTGAAGTGCTGTTAGCAGGTACTCTGCTTCTCTTCAGAGACACTTTTCAGTGATGCAGAAACGAAGCCTGGAGTGACTGCCTGAGGGCATTGTGGGGCTCTGTGATGATGAACCCTGTTGCAAGAACAGGAGATAATTATTATTTCACCAACACTTTGTTCATCAGGAATCCTCAGGCTGCTTGGCTCTCCCATAGAGCAAATTCTGATTCCTATTGCAAACTTCTGCCTCCCATTCCTTCGTGGATGCTATGAAATACTTCAAACGAGAACAATCACTGGCAATTTTACTTGGAGACAATTCTGTGCAATGTGAAATGATTGTGTTAAGCCCGTCTGCTCTGCCTGTCATGATTTTGGAAGCTCTTTTAAAAAAAAAACTTGAAAGCCATGTCTGCAAAAATTGCAGCTCCACAGCTTATAAAGTCTTTATTGTTAGTGATGACATTTTGGTGGTGTTGGTTTTTTTTTTTCCTGGATTTCCAATCCGTGTTCTTTCAGAGCATTTCATTATGGTCTTCAACGTAGAAGAACAGAATTGACAGACTGATGTGCTTTATTGTTCATATAAAAAGAATTAGAACTGAATAAAGGGAACATTTAGTGTTCAGAGGCACTGCAGCTGGAGCATGTTTTCCTGCTTATTGCAGCAAACTGCATAATGCTGCAATGGTATTGCCTCCCTGGTTCATGGAAATTTTTATCAGCAGAATAGATGCTTCAAAATTATCTGTGGTAGGCACAAATGTATAAAGAAAATAGAAAGAAATTGCAGAAAAGAAGGAGAAATAGGACAAAATAGTCACTGAGGCCACCATCACAACTTCAGCTCAGGGCTTTGATACATCAAGCACAGCCATCACTTCAGAAAAAGAGTAACCTTGGCTTTGTGTCCAGTTCTGGGCTCCCCAGTTCAAGAGAGACAAGGAACTACTGGAGAGAGCCCAATGGAGGCTACAAAGATGCTGAGGACTGGAGCATCTCTTTGAGAAGGAAAGGCCGAGAGCCCTGGGGCTGTTTATCCTGGAGGAGAGGAGACTGAAAGGGGATCTCATCAATGTTTATAAATATCTAAAGGCTGGGAGTCAAGAGGATGGGGCCCATCTCTTTTCAGTGGTGACCAGAGACAGAACAAGGGGTAACAGGCAGAGACTGGAACCCAGGAGGTTCCATCTGAACGTGAGAAAAAACTTCTTTCCTGTGAGGGCACCAGAGCCCTGGAGCAGCTGCCCAGGTTGTGGAGTCTCCTTGTCTGGAGAGCTTCCAAACCCACCTGGACACAATTCTGAGCAACCTGCTGTGGGTGACCCTGCTTTAGCAGGAGGATTGGACTAAACAATTTCCAGAGGTCCCTCCCAACCCCTTCCATTCTGTGCTTCAGTGATTCTGTGAATGTTTTTTAATGCATTTGCAAGATATGTATTTTTTTACTTTAAAAGATACATGGAGAAATTGTTTCAGAAGCTTAAATGGTACTATAGCAATTTTGTAATACATAAATTTATACTCTGTATAGATCTAATAGTATTAAGTGTGCATGTACTTGGTGAAGAGCCAAGGATATCGTGGGAGACATCTGAGGGATGAATTTTGTCTCTGGCTGTTAAATGCACTTAAAAGCTGCATGAGCAATGTGTATTATAACAGAAATTATTGACCTCTGTGGTACTGAGTATGGGTACATATGGGAGAGGAAGCTGTAGTGATAGTCCCTCCACATTTATACATGTAAACATTTATACTGTAGGCATCTTCACTTAGTAGCACACACATATCTTATATTTTTTTTATTTTCAGCAGAAACTATTTTCAGAATCCCTTCACTAAGAGGAAATAGATTGAATCTTAGAATTTTATCTATGCCTGAAAGAAAGATCCACAGAAGGATCAGAAGATGACAGAAAGAAGTGAAAAGCAATATATAAGCAGATGAAAGCAGCATCTTTAATGCAGCAACACAGGTCAACAGGAGCCAAAAGAATGAAAAATAGAAAAGAGAAGCAAACAGCTAAAATTAGATAAAGTGCAAAGAGCAGAACTGATCGAAGAGAGGATGCTGTAACCTTTCTACAAAGCTTCAGACTAAAATGAGTAAGAAAGAAACCAGGCAGTAAGTCGGACATTTAATGAATGTTGATCATGAAACTCCATATGTTGATGGAATTTATAATAATCATCATTCATTCCATATGTTGTTAAAAAATAATTATTTGTGCTGGACATAGGTAGTATTTGACTCTGATCTTGCTGTTGCAGGACAGAACACCTCTCATAAAAGCACCATTTTTTTTTAGGATGGGAATGTGTAATATCTACCTTATGTTGTATCAACCTGCTTGGATCAGGCTGTGCTTTGATTCAACAGAGAGCAGAAACAAAGCTGGCATTTAAAATAAGCAACGTGTGAGGAACTCTTTATTTTAGATGTAGAATATGTGTAGAGATAAGCTAAATTCTGAGACAATATTGCTGTGACAAAAATACAAAAGAAATTCTTTTAAACCTATTGACTTTATGCACTGTTTATGGTAAGATTATGTAAAACAGGGATAAATGATTAATGAAAATGGAAGTTAGACAGTTTGAAGATAAAAGAGAGCACTAAAGAATCATTTTGGGGAGATTTTCCCTGAAGTGACACTCCATCATGCCTTGTTTCTGCCATGCTAGGGTGTGAAGTATGAGATCTTTTGTTCTGCATGACTTTGATGAGTAATTACATCACTCACTTTCACTTTTGCTTTCTGCCACATGTATTTCTCTGTGTAACCCTAATAAAAATCCTGGAAACTGTTGGAAGAGAGCAGTCAACATCAAGAAAAACATAATCTATTTAAGGAAATCATAAGAACTTCAAAAAGCAAAGTCATAAATATCAGCACGGAATAGAAATACAGAAAGAAATAAGAATAGAGTGTGAGGGTTTTGTTTATGTCTTTGTTTGGTTATTATTTACATCAGAAAATAAGATGGATGGGTTTTATTTTCCAAGAAGTTTTGAGAAACACAGGGAGCTCCTGAATCTATCAGAAAACCTTTGCCTGTGTAATCTAGTCTTCATTTTGCCCAAGACAAGGTATGTTAGATCAAAGTCTAAGAATCTAATGCTAATGTGTTTTATGTGTTATATTATAACACATATATATAATATACAATATA
>NW_008616954.1:327-18505 GCF_000691845.1 Merops nubicus | reverse complement strand
TATGATTCTATGATTCTATGAACATCAGATTTTGGACAGTGTTCAAGCTAGAGGCTATGCCAAAGGCAAATACATTTGCACTGGGAATTACTTAATACATATTTACAGCTTTTCTTAAGAAGAGAGTACAACACATGTTTAACTCATTGCATCTAATAATTCAGAAGAGATCAGGGAGAAAACTGCACAGAAATGATTACAAAAGCGTGACTAAAGTCACCAAAAGCGTTTTTACCCAAGATTCTCAATCATGACACAAAACTTGGGTAAGCTGTTTCCCTTCTTCATGCAATTTAATATACTGCCATCATGCAGTAGAGAAGAGGCTTCTGGGTATTCTACATGAGGAGACAACTAGTGAGATGGGAAATTAAAAGTTTTAAAACTCCTCATATATCCTGTATATTTGCACTTGTTAACAATATATTTGGAGACAAGCCAGTGGCAACTTTTGCTCAGAAATTTCAGCTAATTACAAATTAAAAATTTCAAGCCATATAGTAATTTTTTTTCCCCATTTTACTCCATTTTTACACTAGATCTTCACATTAAAGAACAGCATTTAATATAGGAATCTGCTTTGTAGTCAAGCCAAATATATGTTTTTAAGAACTGTAATTATTAGAACCATAGAAATAATTGGTCAAGTGAGGACTGAAGCTTCTTCAATTTTGTTATCTGATCATATTCTTATTCATTCTTTAAATACAGAGAGAGAATTGTTGGTTTAATGAACACTCCAGAACTCCAAGTAATACACTGCTAGATGGTAACAATGTTCATGTATTATATAGATTTTTAGATCTCAGTCTGAGACTGACTCATGTTAAAACATCCTATGGGTAGTTTGCCCATGAAGAGATCCTGTAAGAATTGTAGTGATCCAGGCACCTTGCAGGTGAACTTATGTGACTGATACGCCATGCCCAGCATCTTCTAACTACAGTGAAAAGATGCATTTTAAGTTGTTGTTGAACTTTCAAAGCAGAAATTCTTTGTAGCACTGCCACTCTGATTTGTACTCAAATGAATCTAGTAAGAATTTTAAATTCAAAATAACAATAAAAGGAAAAAGTAACAATATTGAGGGGTGGTTCGTCTTCACTATGAATTACTATTCTGGACTAGTGACATTCCCTGAAGGATTTCTTAATAACTTTCTTGGTTAATTCTCATTCTTTTGCAGCTACAGTAGTGACTACATTTGACATAGCTTACAAATACTTCTGAACTCACATGTTCAGGCCATCTCCTGGCATTTGCTACTTCAGTGTCTTAGACAAATATAACCTCTCACTGTGTAGAAGGAAGTAGGATCATATATTTTATTTGTAAACAACTAAGGCCACAGCAGAGAAATGCCTGACAGCATTGCTTATTTGTCTTGCTCATCAGAAACACACAGAGAGACTACATATTGTCTAAATCCCCATCTGGGAAGAGAAAGAAGGGAAAAGCTCACAACACATCGCTCAGATATTCACAAAGCAGCCTTCCCCTTGTGTTCTATGTCTGCTTCCTTTCAGAAAAGGGAACATTATGTAAAGCTGCATGGAGTGCCAGTGCAAGGAGATGACTATTCCCTCTGCCCACCTCTCTCTCTCCAAGTCTGCTGCCTTTACATCTATGCAGAGACAAAGACTTGAGCTTAGGCTTCAAATTATGTTTAGAAACCAGGTTGTGTGTGAACTCTAAGACAGCAGGACAACTATTTTTTTCAGCCTTTCTTGATTTTTTATGTAACTCCTATCAGCAGTAATTGAGAGTGCATGCACACACACGGACAAGATGCTAAACCACTGTGTGGCTCCTTAAGGTTTAATCTTGATATTGCCTGGCGCATACGATAGTATCATTTATTCCCAGTAAGACCATAAGCAGATGACTGTCTCTCTGCCACAGGAACATATTTGGTCTCACACTGTAAAACCAAGCTTTATAGTATTACCTTACTAAGTG
Source organism: Merops nubicus (assembly GCF_000691845.1). Lineage (NCBI taxonomy): Eukaryota > Metazoa > Chordata > Aves > Coraciiformes > Meropidae > Merops > Merops nubicus. The sequence goes on along the minus strand of NW_008616954.1, from coordinate 16,546 downwards.
TCCTCTCCAAGGAGCTTTGTATAAAGTTTTGCATCACCTAATTTACAGAGTATTAGGCATGAAATCAGTCAATTCCTTCAGTACCTTTTGAACGGCTCTTCCTTGTTCTTATTTCTGTCCCTAGCCATCCTGGCACACTCATAGATGTGGTGACTGAAACAGTAGCTTGGCCATAGGTTCCCGTCTCAGCAACAGTAACAAAATCAATTGTTATTTCAGTGAAGTAGAGCTCACAAACATCTCCCTGCTACACTCAGCAAACCAACTGTTTGCTTACTTTCCTACTAGCTCCTAAACTACAGGCACAATCAGCCCAGCTGAAAATAGCCCTTGTCAGCTTAATGCATACTTAGCATTTGACATATTACTACAAAACCCTACTAATAAAATGAATTTTAAACAGAGAAGGTAGAAGACTGTATACACCACACCTTCAGTAGCCTTTTTTGGTGCATGTGATGACAAGCAGAAAAGGAGCAGAGAGGACAACTGATGACAGTAACCGCTACATCCATCTGGGTTTGATTTGCTGCTCAACACAAAGAAAATCTTCAGTCTTACTTTTTCAGTAGATAGTAAAAAATGAATTATGCCACAGGAAAATTGTGTTGGACAGGCAGCTGGGTGTGCTGCAACCACAGCTGATTCATCTTCATCCTACTGTCATTTGACACTCCTCCATCCAGTCAGCAGTTATATTGTCTTTTCTCTTACCTTACAGATCAGTTAGTAGACAATTAACATTGATACTCTTCAGCTTTGTTTCACAGTGGGTTTGAACATAATAGAACTGTCAGTGCTATCAAATTATATTTATGGCATACTTCGAGCTTATGCCACAAATAATGCAAAAAATTTGTATTTCTTTGCCATAAAATGTATAATATATTGCATATAGTCACACTGCAAAAGGCAGTATTTATTTGGTGGGTAGAATGTCCTGGTTCCGTGTAAAAAGGGTTTCAGGGCAGGACCCACACGGAACACAACTATGTACTCTCCTCTCCCCCCCGAGAGAGAGAGAGAGAGAGAGAGAGACACTTTGGAAAAAAAAAAAAAAGAAGTATATTGTTTAACAAGGAACAGAAAATGAAAAAGGGAGGTAAGGAAAATATATACAAAGATTAGGGGAAAATACAAAAAATAAAGTATACAAAACCCTCAGAAATGGTTCCAGGGTCCCACGGAATGAAAAGACAATTTCCCTCTCCGAGCTCCAAGGCAGGAGTGAAATTAGCACCCACTTCCTGCCTCTTATTAGTGTGTGTGGGAAGGCGAGGGAATACAATGGTTCACCCCCACCCGGGGTCCTCCCAGTTGCTGGAAGGTCACACCCCCATTCCAAGCCTTAAACCACAACAGTAGAACCATCATTGTTTGGCTTGCCTGTTGTTGGTACCTACTAAAATACTTCTAGTTCATGGGCTAGGTCCTTGAATTTCCAGACAGTTTTTTTGATCTTTTCTCTGGCTTCCTGCTTTAATTAATTTGGGGGGGATGTGTCTTGCAGTCTGCTCAACTAAATGAGAACAAGACACAACTTGCAAAGAACACAGACAGTTCCTGGTTTCCTAATCACAGCTGAGTAGGAAACAGTGCGACACATACCAGAGTACCTCTTTTCACAAGCCAAAGCATTTGAACTCATCTTACTTAGTAGATGCTTCTAGATAGCACATTCATAATCATACTGACTTAAGGAGTTGTACCTGGCTGCTTGCTTCTGCCCTCAGGCTGTCCATTTGATTGTGTTGATACAACCCTCTGCAAGGCCAGACCGTGAATCACACAAGACAATTGACCCAAGTTAAAAATTACCTTTTTCTTTTTAACAGTTACTTGCTTTGTTCACAAGCATAGCTGCAAAGTAAGTCGTGCCACTACAACCAAGCAAATACTGTGGGAAAGCATTCAGCTTGCACCAGCAGCAAGATGATTACATACTGAAGCAATCAGTGTTTGCACTCAGCCCTTCGCAAAACAGTGACTGGCACATTTAGTAATTGCCAGGTATCTGCTATCAGTTCAAACTTTACTGCAACACTGCTGCGTTTTTTCAGGCACCTTGGGTGAATAGCAAAATAGCTAGCGGATACTGGTGAAGCTGAGAATGAAGCAACATCCAAGGAGGACAGTAGAAAGTAGAGAAACAGCAAAAATTATGAATAGAAAGCAGAAGAACTACAGACTGCTGCTGCTCCACAAGGACCAAGGAAAGACGATTCTTTACAATTACCTACAGGACAAAGCACATGTGGACCCAACGCATACCCTCTGCTACTGACACTAAAGATGCTGTGAATTTTGAAACTGAGGATCTAGAAGGCCTCAACTCTAACGCTGCTATAAATGCCAGTTTAAACGTTATGCCTGAGTTAGGCCTTTCCTCTCTACTGTGATAGTGCTGTTTCAGATCTCAGACTTGGATCAGCTTATGGTAGCCCAAAGGCTGAGGGATAGTATGGTTAAAAATGGGAGTTTCTATGTAGTTCACCAACCTTCAAAGGCTTCATCAGCACTGAAAAATGTCCAGGCTTAGTCAGCCATTGAGCATACAGCTACACATCCCTTCATAATTACTGAGATTATTCTGAAAACTGCATCAAAGCAATAGCATGCCTTTTCAGTTCTATCCAAGCCCAAGACTATTTTTCACATCAAGGCGTGGACACATCGAGTGGAAGCCCAACATGTTGCAAACATGGAACCTGGCACTTTAATGTTACTCATGCAGGTAGTCTGGAGTTACTGAAAATCAGTGAAAATCCCAAGCATGCTTTTTTTGTTCTGCTGTACTGCAAAACATTCAAAAGATTTTTCTGAAATAGATCCAGGACCAGCTAACAGTGAAAACTTTTATGACATTTAAGTAGTGCATTTGCTATTCAGCTTAACACTTAAGTCATGTTTGAGATGACTTGTAATGATTTGTACAGCGATGATTTCTTTTGGTTTGTTTGGGGTTTTTTTTGTTTGGGTTTTTTGTTTGTTTGTTTGGGGTTTTTTGTTTGTTTGTTTTGGTTTTTGTTTTGGTTTTTGTTTATTTTGTTGTTGTTGTTGTTTTTTAAATTGTCAGTATAACTCGATCACCAGAAACGGCTATTATTCACAATGAGAAGTGTTTTTAAAGTTCCTCCAAATTCACCACACAAAAGTCAGCTGCCACTACTGTAACCAAGAACAGCTTATAAGCCTTTCTCTTGGAATACAGAAATCCTTCATGGGTTTTCAAAAGCTCATATTCCTATGAGCCCAGTCAGTATGCAGTCCTGCTTTCACAGATTTGCTATACCATAAATGATTCTTTTCACTGAGATCAAATTGTTACAGACTACTAACTGGGCTTTGTGAAATAAACATGAGCATTAAAACCACCCAGAACAAAAATTGTTTAATTCCTCTAAATGGCACTTTAACGCTAGCTCCTCTTCTGAGGTTTACACAGGATCCAGCATGGAAGATACTTTCTACACACAGTTCATTCCAAGTAGAATACCTTCTGTCTCACAGAGCTTGCATTCTTGCTGCTTATACCCAACCCAAATGTGGACCTTTTAAAAGTTGTACAGTATTTCACATAACATAAAATGACCAAGAGTATTTCTTACATCAGTTAAATAGTGCGTTGCCTAAATTCCAAGTATCAGCCAACCACACCATACTCATAGAAAAATAGAGGATAAGGGATTTTACTGTAGCAAATTCAGTACAAGCCATTCTCCTTAAAAGCTCTGCGTAAAGCACATAGCATCTCAATATTTTCAGCAAGTGAGCTTGCATGAAAACCGTTGTTTCTGCTGCAGCACAATGAAGGATGAATTAAGTATGCTGCCATTTCAATAAAAGGTTCTATTACCCATCCTCTACAGATAAACTCCATAATAGCCAAGTTAAAATATTTTTTTCTAGAGAATTTTGCTACTAATTCATGAATGGGAAAAAAAAAAAAAAAAGAAAAAAGATAAAGAAAAAAGTAGCACTCAATTAATAAAAAGTCTTTTTGACAAACTTCTATAAGAGCTTTAGTTGTGTTCCTCAGCTTGAAAGCTACTACGTATCCCTCTCTCTGACATTAGTACTGGACAAGAAATTGTGGAAATAATTTATTGGGCTAATAAACACTAATAAAAAAGGCCTCAGAGTCAAGAAGAGGGACATTTAAATATGCTCTACTTGATATCTGCTGGGAAAAGAACACAGATTGGCCATATAAGTATAAAAAGTACACCAATAATACAGCAATACTAAATAGTTTCCAGGAATTAATTTGCCAGAATTAAGATGGCAGTGTTTATCTTCATTCAAAAACACAACAGGTGACAGTGTCGCTGTCGTAGTACTGAGGAAAATCAGGAAGAAATCAGGAAAACTCTCCTTAAGTCCAACATTTACCTACCCAGAATGGTTAGGTATATATCCTTTTTTTAAATGCCCTTACTTGAACTCTCACTAACAAAGTTCTGACCAAAAATCTTGTGCTCATTTTCAAGTGGATACTTGTGACAAAACAGATGTTCTTCAAGAAAGAGGTGAAAAACTACAGGGACTCAGTGACCCAACTGGATGCACATAGATAGTGAAGCATCCCAGACAAAAACACACAAGCCTTTCGTCAGGCCTTCTTCAGGTGTACCATGAGCATTCGCTGATTTAACCCAAGCGTGCTCACCCCCACAGGTGAAATCTCCCCAGCGGCACATAACAACGCCCTGTCGTACCCCTGAAGGAGCCACCACGGCATCGGTGCGGAGCCAGGGCAGGTGAGCGGCCTCCACCCAGCTCAGTACAGCATCACTGAAGGCAAACGCTTCCTGCGGCATTCGTTAATGCCAGGGGCATACACAAGCCTCAACATGTGGCAAAATTTCCTCCCTGAGCAATTGTCAATGCTTAGCATCTGGTTTTTGCACACTTTCTGGAGCAGTTGCTGACCTCTGCCTTTGGTAACTGGGCCACTGCATTTACCCTGTTAGCTCTTGGAAACTACGCAGACTCAACCATTTTTGGATGCACTATATTGCTTACAGGTCTGTACATTATACGAATGTATGCCATGCCCTTTGAAACAGCATCATGCAATCTCTTCAGTCCTGAGACTCTGATGACTTCTGCCCTAAAACTGGTCCCTGGATTTACTCTGTGTGACTTGAGCCACTATGTTAGAACAACAAATATAAATCACTTGCAGAGGAGGAGGCTCTTAAACTCTTCAAAATACTCATTCTCACTGGCAGGCCAAAACAACACAATCATGCAACTGGGTGTTAACAACCTCTCACAGTCACAGAAATCTTTCAGATTTCAACCAGATGTTTAGAGAATAGGGCAGTAAATGACAGATTACACCAGCAACAGAGGCCTTTTATTAAAGTCTGTAGGCATTGTCATAACAATGTTAATTCAAGTTGTACTTCATGTTCTTCCAGAACATCCACTAGCAGAGAAGGAATTCATGTAATAGCAGATAACCAAGAGAGGAATGAAAAAAAGCAGCTAAAATGGGGCTACTGCAAACAACCTTAAGGAATCTTCTCAGTTTTTTATAACAGTCTGTAAACAATGTTTTCCATAGGAAAAAAGGGGATAAAGAGAGAAAAAAACAGTATATTAAACAATCATTATCCACCTATTACTCCTTCAGGCTAGGCAGCTGAGGGCTTTTTTTTTTTTGTTGTTTAGTTTGGAGGGGGGAGTGGAGCATCCATGTGTTTTGAGTTTTTTTTTTTTTTTCAGAAAACAACCCTTGAACTACCATATTATATTGGTACCAATGATCTTGATCTAATTACTAGGCAGGAAAAGGAAAAAAGTGAGATCAAATTAAAAATTACAAGGCCAAAACTACATATAATTAAAAAGACACATAAATTAAGGGCTTACGAAACAGGTACTGAACATTCTTTTCAGATGAGAAATGGAAGCTTCCAGGTATTAGCACAGACTTCTTTAGTTCTATAGACATAGAAACCTGTTTTTTAGAAATCTGGTAGAACACATGATCTTACATCACAGATGCAAAACTACACTTATGTGTTTGTTCCACTGCTTAATTGCTTCATTCAAGTACACAAAATTTATATTCCAAGGAACATATTTTCTCTTCAGTGTAAGTATGACAAAAATAACTTACCAGCAATTGCTTCTCTACAGTACTTAAATTTCAAATATAGATCAGAAGGAAAGATAAGTGTGTGCTTTCTCAGTGTTTCTGGATTTCCTTAAACGACCCACTGTCAAGCCATTGTGGTCTGGCACATAATACAAACAGAATACAAGGATCCTGTGTGTAGGAATTTACAAATCAAAGAAAACTTGGTTTTGATGTAATTTTATGATCAGGTATCATGACTAGTATCAGTTCCTCCACAGGTTCATTTTGGATGAGGAACTTTTAATTTCTTGCAGCACACTTGGAAGTTCTTATCACAACTTCTTAGAACTGCCAGTGTTGATACTTCCTAGATTCTAAACCACAGAAAAACACCTTTCTATGTGGTCAACAAGAAAAATACACACTGCATACAAAATGAGCTTCAGCCCGAAGGGGAACCGAACCCCCAACTAATTGTTCAGACTTTTCCGCACAAAATAACCTGTTTGGACAAACAAACAATGGCAACTGTCAGGTACCATCGATCATTTACATTACATTTAGAGTAAATCTTAAATCATTGTCTCTTTGGAAAGAAGGAGAAAATAAAGATAGATACTGAACTGTCAAAAGCAGAAAGCTTTGTAATTGAGGGTCCTTCACAAAAACTTTTGAACTTAAGTCACCCAGCAGCTATGCAAACTATTGAGCTTTTAAACACCATGCCAACTCACTAATAAGTACTTAGCTGTAGAAACCCTACAAATGCTATAGAGCTTCATCACAAACCAGAAATAAGGGTCTTGGAAAATCTATGCCTAATTAGAGCAAAAGCCAGTTTTCTTGTAGCTTAATAGGAAATAAATGCTTCAGAAAGTGAATTTCAGCCAGTAGAATCATATTAGAGGCATAAACAGTGCTCTCTGGTTCAGCACTGTGCAGAAATCAGCACTTACAGTAATGAAGATAGAAACAAGTAAAACACACAGGTCAGCTAATTTTTCTTTTTCTTAGCTCAAGGCTTTTTTAAAACTTTTTGGAAAAATCTTTGAGGAATTTACTCACTATTGTAGAGCTACAATTTTAAGTAACTCACTGTAGACTTCAGAACACACTAAGTAAATACTTCTGAAGTTAAATATAATCTAAAAATACTCACTGCTGTTTTATAAAATCCCTCTAAAGTTCTTACGGAAATTCTCTAGATAAGCATTATATATTGTGTACAAAGGAATGGCTAACCATTTGAATTTTCTCTGTAGACTAGAACTGTTTTAATTCTCACACTGTTATAGAAATATCTCAAAAAGAAGAAAAAGTTTAAGCAGTTTGCTGTCCCTACAGATGGCCAATTCAAATGCTCAGACACCCACACAGGAGAAATATAGTTCCAAACTCTCTAGAACACTGATATCTTGAGGAGAGTTCAGCATTATCTTGTGTTCCCTATTCCACAATACCCTAAGACTGACGTACTCAGCAGACAAGTTTTTTTCTAAGGCTTGATAAGTCAAGTCTGACATAATCCAGTAATGTAAGACTTTAGTGAATCCATATGTTTTGATCAAAATATCATTCAGCAATTGCTACTGTGTTTTCCAGTGCCCCCCAAGAACTCTGCAAGTCATTTTTACCAAAGCGAAGGGCAAAGTGTGGAAGGAGATAGCATTTACTTGGCATGCTCTGGTTTACAAGCATCAGCCAAAATGACTGGGTGCAAAGGAATTTTTTCCCCCTATGTTTATAAAACATTAAAGGGCCACCAAATATCTACCATACCTTGTTACTGACATACTTGCACCATCATTGGACAGAATCACTTGAACAGAGATTTAACTTCTGTTACTATTATTTACATAATCACATTTGGTTACTCCTCATCTTTAAACATCAAATCCTAGTCAATTACAAAAGCACTGCCATCCTGTTTACCAGACAGGAAACTGGACTGTTTAAAGGTGAGGCTTTAAAAAAGCACTGAACTCCACAGCAAGACACACTAGAAGTCTGGGTCAGCATTAATCAGTGCACAGCAACCCCAAACTAGCGTTGCAATCCCCAGCTACCTCATCCTTCCTCAGGGAAAATCAAATGCCCCAGTGAACAACCTCTGAAATGAAAAGTTAAATTCTTTTCATCAGTGGCTACAACACTATTTAGGTGTCTAAGATACCTTTAAATGACCATCACTTCCATATGTTTTGTTGCTTAAGTCTGCTACACTCACAGCATTCCCATGTTCCAAGTAGAAAGTGGTTTTTATGCTCCATAATTAACTACTCTTGTCAGCACTTTCCGGAAGACCTCGGCTAACTCATCTTGTGTGTCACTCAGCTGGTACAATCTGATAGGACTGTGAAAGACAAACATCTTTTAATTTCATGTTCTAACACAGACCCTACAAAGCAGTACTCACTAGTATACAACACCTTCATCACTCTGACAAATTATCTTTTAAATTTAAAAGTTTAAACAAGATTTTCCCTGTGATCCACCCTTAAAACACTTACTGTAACTTGACTGAGGAAACACAAGACTGGATTGGGTGCTTTTTCTTTGGCACTCTCCATCCCCCAGCTTTAGTCCAGAACGAATGCTGAAAGTAGGGTTTGCAAGAGTCTTAATTATAAAGTTTTTTTCCCAAATGGAAACGCATTCTCCCTGAAGACTTTATTTCAAAGCCCTTATCACCTGTAATAGAATAGGCCTTGTGAACAGCTGAATAATCTATTATGCATATCCTCCACCTGGATGCTTGAAACTAAGCATGTTTTCTTAAGAAAACCTGAGAGTAGAAACATTCATCTGTGTTGAAAAGGTAATGCTATTATTCTGCCCTGTATTGCTTTTTATCTCATGAACAGAATCTATTTCAGGTTCCACTAAGAAAGCACAATAAAGTCTCTTGACTGAACTGCTAGAAATTCAGGTGGCCCCATTTCAGACACATGCTGTGCTCTCACACCATTTTCCTTGTATATTTATAAACTTGAAATGTTAAGAGGTCTTTCTTCCCCAAACTCCTTAGAAAGCACTATAATCTCGTGGCAAGTGGTTATCTGCCCCGATGCCACGTGTGTAGCTGTGCTCACACCTTTGATGGACTTCATCCTGCAAAGCTTTCATTTTAATTTATCTTCACTAGGTACACTGGCGACTGGATCCCAAATCATGCCATATTTATTGTACGTTGGCATCTGTTTGATTAATGCCATTGGAAGGATTTGGAGGTTTAACTGCCTACTTGTTGCTTACCTTGCACACACCTTTGAAAATATCACAGACCTCTGTGTCTGTTGGTGGACTAATCAATTGCCTGCCTGCCAACACCCTCTCTCTGATAGTTTCACACTCCCTTCTTTGCTTCCTGCTTCTGGTTTTGGGACATTTTGTTGACTCCACTCTGCCAATGTTAAGCATCATTCATTTGCCCCAGAAACTGGTCACAGACCTCAGTACATGGAAAAGAACAGAGGTAACAACACCACCTTAACAGTAATGTCTCATTTCAGATAAGGCTGTAAGACTCCAAAATCAGTGTTTCAGCTTCCAGCTGAAATATTTTTTTTGAGATTTCTTTTCTAGTACTCAGCTCTTCAATCACAACAAGAACTGAAACGCTGCGGAAAGCTGTCATTTTTCCATTAAAAGCTTAGCTGAAATGAAACTCCACATCTTATTTCAACTAATTCTTCAGCACTGCTAACTTTTGGGATGAAACTGAGCCAACCTAATAGCTTGCCATCACCTTAAGGGAACACTTACCTCCCTTCTTTCCCTTTCCCCTCTCTAGATACACAGCTGACTGTTAACCTGGCAGAAAATTAATCTAGCATAGGAAAAGTGAAATATGTCTTTACTAAATCAATACACTCTGGATAATTTTGTTGATTGTACTTAGGTGTTTGTGTCACAGTACATAATATATAGACAGAGTGTAATATTTAATGTGTCTATCCCCCACCTTTCATTCCACTGTTTGCTTGATCTCCAAGTTAAGACAATTTGTACCACTTGAGATTTTTCTCAACATTAAACCATGTCACTCACTTGAATTTACAGATAGTCTGTATTTGAACAAAATTTATGTTCCCTGTATGTTACAAGAAACTGAAGAACAGCTAAAGCACAGAAGTCTTTTACATCTATCCTCTAATCAAATAGAGGTTGTGTCAAGCACATGAATGTTTACTGGACTGTAACCACACAGAGGTGTATACACTATACATGTGCATGTCGTGACATGTGATTTCTGGAGCAACTTTTGCCAAGGTGAGAAACATAAGGCTGCCTATTTTGCTGAACCAAAACAGAGAAAAAGCAGTCATTTGGTGAACAGATGCTTTGACTGCTAAGAACGATCCATACAGAGGAGAAAAGTTGTTGATACATTGTTGACTTCTCTGTATTGCAGTAATCAAAATCCTCAAGTACATTGGTAGTAGTTGTATGTAGTGGGACAGATAAATTGTATATACTGTGTGCTTAAGAGGAAATTGTATATACTGTGTGCTTAAGAGGAGAAGTAAGCTTTAAAAACTCCAAGTTCTCATTGTGATGTACATAAGCATGACCATGTCAGAAGAGTAAGCACAAAACAAGCTACTTGGCAAGTCTGGTCTTTGACTCTACAAATCAGTTGGTGGCAAACTCACTACTCCTTCCAATTGCTCAGTCCCAGCACTGACAAGTTTCACTGGTCTTAAGCCACATCAGTTTCACAATCTGATTTGGAGTTTTGGTTCAACAGATGGTTGGATTTACTCAACTGAGGCAGCGGCACAAACAGGAATGAGTGGCTTAGAGTGCCTTTGAATTCTACAAACTTGATGGCAGGAAGAACCAAGCAACCCTCAGAAGCTAGCACAGAAAGCACTCCACACCTGACAATACCAGAAACAACCCATTTTAAAATGTTTCATTCCCCTGCAGTGAACATGGTCCCTTCTCCCATATGTCCTCCCTGCAAGATTTTCTCTCATTAAGTATTTTTTGCCATTAAAAAGATATGGCTGAATGACAACATTTAGCTAGCCTTACCTAAGTCCTGGTTTTGGTATTTCTATCCATAGAATTGGAAGAACAATCTTTAGGAAGCAGAAACTGGAAAGGATCCTAAAAGCAGATAAAGAAAAGGAGGCTCGCAACCAACAGTACACAGAGCAAATGGGCTAATACTTCTAGAGCTCTTGCATCCTGCAGAGGAACATACGTGATATTCTGCACAGTCCTGGGAGCTCAGAAGAATGGCCCCTACAACTGAGCTACAGAAGCTGAGTGAAGACTCGTTCTCTTTAGCAGCAGATTGCAGGGAAACTCTCTAAAATAAGAACTGGCAGTCACAACCCAAGTACAGAATAGTATCGCTCGCTTGTTAATTTTTGCTTTGTTTGCAACTACTAGTCTTAGGTAGTTTTTAATTACTATTTGAAATATGTGTAATATCTACCACAAAGTAATCTCTCCTAAAAACTCTCACAAAATCTTTGAAAATTAGATTTTTATTAGCTGTAGCTAAACAGTGCTAAGTAAAATTACGTAATCCTGTTAAACAGTTCTGTGATGGCTTCTTGGGCTGCCTTAGATCTCTATTTATTAGATACACCGAAGTCAAACAGGACACACCTTACATGACACTGTCAGTTACACAGCCACCTTCAGAAGAACTTCTGCAATTCAGTAGTAGCATTAGGAGAACAAGCACTTGAATAAAAAACACATGAAAATGCTTTTACTCTAATACATAACCCACTGAAGAAATTTGTCCACACGGAAGTTTGCACCAATTCCTGTAATACTATGTAGGAGTATGAAATAACATGTGAACAATTGCTGTAGTATATTTTTTCAGTGCTTCTAAAACTCCAAGCTTGGTTCTACAGTTTGTAAAGCTTCTGACAGCCTCTGATTTATAGCTCTGTGCTCTGCATTGACTGTATCAACTAGGTGATTTTAGCAGTACAGTATCCAGGCAGGAAAGCTGTAAAACAACAGCCATCAAATATAAAGATTCATTCCCCCACCTTGTGGTTAACTACTGAAACAACAATTTACAGTAGCATCTCATCATTTGCAATTTAGACACCTATTAATCTATAACATTTCACACACACCTTTCTGCTACATCACAGTGATTAAAACTTCAAAAAAAAAATTTGCTATTAAAGTTTAAGTAATATGCTCTATTTTATTTTTTAAACTCCACATCAACTTAGCAAATGTCTACCCTTTTGACACTTATCAGCATCAGTAATGAATTACTCAAGGTTGGTGTGCCGTTAAATTGAAGAATGTCTTAACAGAATATAGATAAAAAAGTTAGCGAACTGGGGCTTGAATTGCAAAGAACAGTTTCTCCAGGATTGATCCCATGAGAAGCCTGAGACCATTCCATTTTTTAGGAAATTGTACAAGTGCTCGCCAATATGTTTTTTTAGAAGGTGATTATATTAAACTTACATTTTCTCTTGCTGTTTGATTACATACCTTTGAAGGCAGGATGAGGTTGAGAGCTGGATAACTTCAGTTACTGACTTCAAGATACTTTCTGTGCTGCTTTTACTGATAATTAACCTGCAACAATCCTATAGGACGTTGCAGAAGATGCTTTAAGAGCATTTTAGCACAGCGTCATAGCTCTTCACAAGTCAACAGCGAATGTCTTTCCAGCAGGGAAATGGAAAGCACAGACAGAGGTGAAGATGACAAACACTAGAGGACGCTTTACAAGCATGATACAGCCCTCATACATCAAGTAAGTCAAGGGCAGATTCAGGGCCACTTCTATCAGAGCAGAGACTAGGACCTGCACAGCTTGGTAACTTACTTATAAGGCTTTTATTATATACGAGACAAATTTCTGTCATACCTGGCGGGGAAATGTTCCAAACCCCAGGAAGTATGCTACATTATGCAGTGTATAAGCAGCTTCCCAATTTTCCAAGTCTTTGTTTTGGAGGAGCATTTTTCAGAACTATAGATTGCTACACTGTGCTTACCTTAGATAAACAGCAGAGTCTAGAAGCACTGTGGACACATACACAAGGTGAACAATGGAATATTGACAATGTGTTGTCATATTGCCAATAAAGAGAATTTTCAGTATTCCATCTGCTGACTCCTGTAAAGTGTCTGGGAATGGCCGTGCCTCCCTGACTGAAAACCAAACAAAAATTTCTTTTCCTTGTTAATGTTTGACACAGTTATTGTTACAAAGTAGCACAGTTTACCTTCATAACTAGATGCAGTATTTTCCCAGTTATTGACATAAAAAGAATGTGTAGCAGGATCACAAAATATCAAATAAGCTTTTTACCTCTAAAGCATTTGTCCTTTGAAAGATCTGTTACCATCCTGCTTGCACTCTCCTTCACTCTCAAGCTACCCATGCTCCTACCCCCAAAGCCACCTGAAGACTACATCAGGACAGAGAACATTCTCACTATAAAATAAACAACAAAGAAAATATATTATAAAATAATTCCAAAGGAGAAGTTTAGTTGTTTATGTGCAGGAAGAGTGAGGACACCATGAACTGTATGAAGTTTTAAATTCAGTTGCTCCTGCTGATGCACCACTTTACTTTCTGGAGTTATTTTTCCTTTCATACTTAAGTTTTCACCCTTCAGACAAGTCAGGTGGCTGAAGCGAAGTAAGCTACCAGCCCACATGCTGACAAACATCCCTGAAAACCCCAAAGCAGGAGCAAATTACAGCAGAGAGATAAAAAACTGCTAAAGTCTGGAGATCTGTGTATTTGCATCATTGATACTTAGCCATTATGCAAATGAGATCCATAATCCAAGGAAGGGAACTGCATTTGGATCTTTAGTAAACTGAACAATATCTATATATTTGGAATAAATTTTATTTTACATCTAGATTCCTAATGAGATTTTTTTTCTGCCCTTCATGCACTGTGTGGCATCATATGTTTAACAGATAACTGCCCTCTCCCTCTAAAGCATATCTTTGTGTCCAAGAAATTTTAAGAAAGATACTAAAGCTTTGATTTTTCCAATGGAACTTGAAGTTTTATGATTCTCAAATCAGCCCATTCGTTCTTACATTAAAAGTTTTCTTGAAGTGCTCAGTCCACTGGCATCTATTCCAAACTAAGTCTTCACACTGAGGTTTGACTAAATGTGAGTTTAAGGGTTGTTGAACAATTTGGTCAAACATATGTTAGATAGCTTCAAAAGGTTTCACAAGTCAGTTTTCACTTATGAAATTAAATCCTTTTTATTTTATTTGTAGTCTCAGTGACCCAAGATCCCCTTAAACAAATAATCCTTTTTGTCAACCAAACACCAAGATTAGGATATAGCTATCACTATGTTATTCTACTACAACAAAAGCTTATTTACTGCCAGCAATGAAATAAAAGTATTGGTACCTTGATTGTTAAGCTGAATTACTTAATTTTCCCCCTCCGTCAATCTCACAAGTCATTCTCTCTGAAGCTATTTCATCTCCTATTATTTAGGCACTCCCTAATCAGTATCTACAATAAACCAAACATTCTTCTACACTGTGCAAATGTAGAGAACATGACTGAACACAATGGCAGAAGGTATGAAGTTGTTCTGGTGATCATAATTTAAATTAATTCAAGAAACACAGAACTTGACCCTTGGGATTTTTCTGTCTTTTTGGAGGAAGAGAGGGGTATTTCAGATTTCTTACTGCAAAAGAAGCACAGAACAACTGTGTTAGACGGTATCTCTTGAGACTGCACAATCCAACCACAGTCAGAGTAGTTTTTCCAGGACCATGCTGACTCAGGTTGTTAATGTCTACAAGGATGGAGATTCCATGATCCAAGTGATTTTAAGAGTGTTGGGGTAGTGGCATTTCCTTCTAAAAGTCCACATGAGTAGTTTTAAGTGGTTGGCTTACTGTCATTTGTTACAGAATGACTGGTAGTAGTAAAGTTCATGAATATACGGTCCTTTTAAGAGGAAAAAGTCTGAATCCAATTAAGATTCCCACTAAAGGATCCTAAAAATCCCTCTAAACTGTTAACAGCAAGATGGAGCAAGCCCATGTAATGAATTAGTAAAGAAGTTGATCAGATTTTCAAAATACTAGATTTCAGCATGTGAAAACTTACTGGTCTCCAGACTAGATTAAAATCCAATGAAAATTATCCACATAAAACACTCCCTGAAAGAAGCTCACAGTTAAGTGGAATAGCACCACCCTGGGTACAACCACATTCCCACTATTCTGACAGTTCTCATGTATTTTTTCTTTTTAAGCATTAGATGGTTCTAGAATCATAAGCAGAAGTATATGAACATGGCTTTAGATGAAAGTTTGATTTTATTATCACTTTCTCCTGTTGTCCTTTAAAATGGTTACTAGATTGAGACTGATCTACACTGAGGAAAGACATACTGTTCTCTACCTAGGAAACAGCCGAGTATGCCAAGGGAGGGGCGGCACGACAGAAAGGACTACAGTTCAAGCAAAAGACTGAGAAAACAGTTGAAAGGACTAAACACCCATTCAGGAAAAAAAAAAAAAAAAAAGCAGCAGCTTCTGAAGAACAAGAGAAACCTACAGTGAGCCAGAAAGCAATGGAGTAACTGAGGCAAAGCAAGGACCCATGCTCAAACTAAACGCATGGCGTTCCAGTTAACAAGCTAGCATTCCATGTCTTATATTGAGTAAGACTTTTCTTTGGAGACAGCAAAAAATTCTGGGAGCTCATTATAAGGAAAGATCTAAGAAGATGTCAATTGTTAGACCAACCTGTGTGGTCAGTAATACTGAAATTCCAGAGCTTCATGGAAACACAAAATCTTTAAGGTATGAGAAATGACTTTGTTACCAGACAGAAGAAAAAAAACAAACAAAAACAAACAAAAACCCGAAACATACACGATGCCAATATCTTTGAAAAGGCTCTTTCAGTTTATGTTGCAGTGCATGGTTGAAATTCATCACTGAAGACTATCATCTGAAAACACACTCTACTCAACATCACCATTTCTACCCATCATCTAAACGGGACTTAATTCTGCTGTTGTTCTTAGGCTAAGCATCTACTCAGGGATTTGACAAGAGACCCTTAAACCACCCTCAGCCAGCACTTCAAGAAGATGCATCAGCTTAAGGGAAAGA
>NW_008616954.1:0-308 GCF_000691845.1 Merops nubicus | reverse complement strand
AAAGAGTTGCAAGAACAGGAAAATAAAGCTGCCAAAGCCAAGAGAGAAAACCTAGGTGCAGCCAATTGCATTTGCAGCTGGAGAGACTGCAGCAATGCAAACACCTGGATAAAAAACAAGCAAAGGCTGAAAGACACATGCTGGAATGGAATGGAACACTTGAGGAACACATAGGACAAGCATTGGAAACCGACTGGTCCTGAAAAAAAAAAAATCTGTCTTCATTTAAGCAAGAAATGGAACTCCTTGGTAAGTGATCTCCCTCATGTCCTCTTAAGTGCCTTGACACCGTCTCCCACAGCATCCTT
>NW_008616953.1:8250-40946 GCF_000691845.1 Merops nubicus | reverse complement strand
CGGCCCCGCCAGGCCGCTCCGGCCCGCGGAGGGAGGGCAGCTCCTCCCGGGGCAGCGGGTCAGGGGAACCTGGTCACGGCGTAGACGATGTTGGCCAAGGCAGCCCTGGCCTCGGAGGGAGGGAAGCGCTCCAGGGCCGCCAGCGCCCTGTTCCCGTGGCAGCGGCAGAGGTCGATGGCGGAAGTCACACCTTTGCCAGCCTTGATTGCTTCCTGCAGCTGTCAGAAAACACAGGCACAGAGGGTGGGTTTGGGCAGTGCCGGTGTGCAGCTTTATCTCCACCGCCCCTTCCCCAGGCACAGGCAAGAACCGAAGCTCTTCTTCTGTCTCCATTTAAGAGACAAAGCTCTTAAATACTCTGGGCTGCTCTGTTTTGGCTCCCCATAACAGCAAAACTGTGAGCCATTTAAACTACATTACTCATTACTTCATCACCTGAAAGATGCCCGCTCTCCAAAGGGCACACTTAATATAAAAAAAAAAAATAAAATCTGGGCATTTCATACCTAAGCCACTGCCTGAGAGCTTTTGTGCAGAACTGGCAGACCAGCCGCTCACTCACACTCATTTTCTGCTGTCAAAACCTGGATTTTATGAACATCCATTCCGCCTCCTGTTTTTGGAAACAGGCACAGGATGACACACATTGAGCTCTTGTCTTTTGTAATACAGGTTTCTATTTATATACCATGTGATTACATTTTTTAACAGTAAACAACAGCAAATTTTGTCAGTAAAATAGGATGTGTTAAACTTTATTGTACTGAGTTATACCCATGTAAACTCAGTCTTCTCAGTAAGGCTGGGGAACCTGACAATGGTTTGGCAATACACCATTTGAGAAAAGATATTTTCATGGAATAACAGACATTTTGTGGCAAGCTTCTGGAAAGATTTGGCACCCAAAAAACTTGGGTAGATGACAGGTTAAATTTCCTAAGAAATAATACAAAGAAAAATGACAAACAAAATGTGTTTTTCTTCCCCACTATCTCAACTTAGCTGAAGGTTTAAATAGTAATCTCACTGACTAAGGGCTTTTTTATTTTTAATCACTATGTTTTTTCTTGCAAAGCATCCTGAGACTGTCATGAGACACTGCTACATTTTCCATCCTAAAATACATGTATCCCCAGACCAACTCCAGCCTGATGCCTCATACCAGAGCCTGGCAACCAAGGCCAGGTAGATCTTTAGGATCTGATTATCCCAAAAGCATGACAGCATTTCATGATCTTTCACATGCCCCACCTGGCTTTTATAGCTGGCTTACATCACTGTATCGTAACTTTTAGAAAAAGGGGTTTTCTTGAAGACAAGTTATCTACAGCAACTAATTATACAGAGGTTTATAAATGATGTTTTTCTCCAATACACAGTCCAATGCCCCCGTTCATTTACAGATACATCAATATAACCTTATATATATAGTTTAAATCATGTAAAAAAAAGTCTAAGCTATGACCAAATTGTAAAAGTCACCCATTTTATCTAGATACTTACATTCATACAGAATGAATGACATTTGTTATCTGAATACAAACTGAAGCGGATTCATTATCTGTATTTAGAGATGAAATTAGCTGAAAGCATATTACAGCACTTGAGTGTTCAAGTCCCAGTTCATAAAAATTTTATTCTCCACCTCAGTTAGAATCTTCCTGCACTGTGCGCTGGAAAGGAACTTGCCCTGAGGCATAAATGCATTGCATGGTTAAATCAACTCATCTTCTAACTAATGGGAATCGGCCATATAACTACAGCTCCACAGCAAAGGTGGGGAAAGGTGAGATGAGGTACACTAGCAGCGTGAAAAGGTGTTTCTTCCCCCTTCCTTGAGGCATAACTTTGTGAGATTGTAGAACCAAAACATCTTGAGGAAAACTCTGCTGATTTGTTCATTAAAAAGGTTTAGCATACCATGTGATAGTCACATAAGTATACATTGAGATGTATAGTAAAAAAGGAAAGGAAATAGCTCCTAAAAAGTCTTCAAACTGGTAAAAGATTGGAGGAGCTTAGCTCAAGCTTACATGATTGCATGTATGTATTATGACCTACTCATAACACCAAAATCTAGAAAGAGGGAGAATTCTAATGCAAGGACACAATCCATTTACATGCTTGTCTTGTGCAAGCCCTCAGACACACATAGCGCCTTGAAGCCAAAACAACTGCAGAGCTCATGTCAAACTATATACAGGGGAACTGCTCTGCAAAACCCAAACTAATCTGCTCTAAGTGTTTCCAAGCAAAGTTCGAGGAACCTCAAAATGAAAAAAAACCTGCTCACATGGCAAGCCCCTTCCTCAGCTTTCTCAGTTATAGAATGTCTTTCTCTCAGTTAGAGATCATCCCATGTAATGAACAATTCACAGTCCTTAAAAATTCACCTGTTCTATATTCCATTTGCAGAATCAGCTGGTCAACTCAAGCATACAGAGGAAAACCAGTCTGGATTAACCAGACTGTATGCTACCTCTATCTTAGCTGGCGTTGTAAAAGGAAAAGAGCCCCCCCCCCAAAAAAAAAACAACAACAACAACAACAAAAAACAAACAACAACAAAAAAAAATCCAAACCAACACACACACACAAAACCCCCCCCACAACACCAAACACAAAACAAAAAACCAAGAACAACAGCAACAACACCAAAAACAAACAAACAAACCCAAACAAACAAACAAACCCAAACCAAACCAAACAACTTGCACACGGAAAACCACAAACACCTAAGACCATAAATCTGGCTTCTTGTGTTAGGATAGTTATTAAAGAAATACAGGATATAACTCCATTGGAAACCAGGCTTCAGTAGCCCTGCTGTACGCAAAAATACTAATTTAAGACTAGCTGTAATGTTAATTGTATTACAGCTACACTTTCCCACTTTCAATTTTTGAGCTTCAATGATTTTATGTAATGAATTTCACAAACCAAATACATAGAAAAAAAAATCAATGTATCCAGTTTAGATGTATTAAGTTTTAATTTAATTTGGATAGAAGCAGCTAATTTTTGAGTCAAGTAAACAGAAAAGCAAAATTAACTGCTTTTATTTGTTACTTTATAAACTTTAATTAAGCTCCTTCATTAACTTCTTCTAAATAAAGGACCGTACTCTTTCAGTTTCTACTTATATAGCGTAATTTCGTGCATCAAACTTAGTTCCACTGGTAGGAATAATCTCATCCATCATTAAAATACAACCTTCTTCAGAGTGGCATTCAATAAATTAAAACTGAATACCAGTCAAAATACAGACTGCTTCGACACACTTTTCTCAAGTTGAACTGCTAGGCATCCTGCAATGCAACATTTTAACTCCTAAGCTTTTGTTCAGACCATTGGCACTAAAACGCTACTTCATTCTAAAGGTGCCAAGAATCTGAAAAAAATCACCAACTGGGTGTTGGTTATTTAAATTCAGCTTCAATAGTAGTCTTCCAATAGCACAGCCAAGTTAGCTCAGATGAGAAGTGATGCCCCCCCAACACACCAACACTCTCTTCCTTCAGCACCTTCTGTTTTCCTCAGTATATTCAGATATTGTCCAGGTTTGACAGTTTTGCTGGGTACACAATGAAGGTCAGAACCTTTAAGTTTTATGTCTGAAGGTTGTTCTATGAATCTAAAAATATACAAAGAGTAATGAAATGGTGATGGTGGTGGTGAATCTCAAAATTAACTGCAAGTTGTATACAGTTGCTAGTATACAGTACTAAATGGTCAGTCAACAGAAGCTGCCTTTAACCAGATTTGACAATAATCAACTAGATTCAAAACAACGACCAACAGGTCCACATCCTGTTTTTCTGATTTTTCAACTATATTCTTTTTTCCCTCTTAATTACCTACAAACTTTTGTTTCTTTTCCCTTGAAGCAATGTGCCCTTGCAGCAAAGATGATCAACTACTTCTTGAACTGTTAACAATTGTATTCAGCAAGCAACTATTGCCCCATTTGGGAGCATGTCTGGAGGGCTATAGCAAATTTTAGACTTCCCATTAAGTGAAATATATTGCCAAGTGCAGTGGGAGGCCATCCAAATGATACAGGGCTGGAGCAGTACATGGTCTACAAGGAAATGTTGGGAATTGCTCAGTTCAGCCTTAAGGAGAGAAGGCCGTTATCGCTGTCCCAGCTATCTCATGGGCACAGAGTCAGAACTAGACTTTTCTCAGAGCTGTACATGGAAGGGATGAGAGACAATGGGTGCTGGTTGCAGCATGGGAAATGCTGATTAAAGACAAGGAAATTCTTTCCCACCAAAAGGGAGGTCAAAAACCAGAACAAGTTGCTCAGGTCAGCTGTGAAATCTGTCCTTGCAGATACTCAAAACTCAACTGAGCAAACCCATTCTGGCTCTGCTTTGAGCGAGAGGCAGGACCAGACATCTCTCCAGAGGTCCTTTCCAACTTAAATTATTGTAAGATTCTGTGAGTAAAGCAGAGTTCAAAGTACTATGCTTCCCAGTCCTGATTTAAAAAAGAAAGAGAAAATTTCTTATCCATACCGCAGAAGTTAAATATTTGCATTTCAGATCAACTGTTCTGGATTGCTTTTGGACAGAATGGCTTGTCTGAGGGCAATGAGAGGCCAAAGAGACAAGCTAGAAACTGATGGATTTTGGAGAGTGAGGAATTAAAGATGACAAAAACTAAGCAGGTGTTCAGGTACAAAGACATCTAACTTCAAATCTTCTCTGCTGAGATATTTCTGCCTTATTTCCTAGCCAAAAGAAAGAAAATTCTTTTCAGGTAACTCTACCTGTAGGGAACAACAAATCTGGGAGGAGCCGGGAGGGAAACTCCCTGCATATGTGGTGAGTAGTTTGGCCATACTTACTTTATGTGCAAAGGGAGAACAAGAACACTGAAATTCTTATTTCCTCTCCACCCTTACACTGGTCAAATTTAGGATTAAGTGACAAGGTATCAACAAGTAACTTCAGATTTTTGTAGTTTTAGAAGAATGATACTAAACAACTAAATTTGTTATCTACTGAAATCTTCAAACATCATGCATTCTCTCTGATCTTGAAGTGAGCTAAAACATTCCACGTTTCTGAAGTGCACAGTGCTCACTGAAAGAAAAAACTCCCAAACCACAAAATTTACATTAATCTGTGGCTGAAAGACTGAATAATGTTCCAAGTGTTTGCAGGGTTCTGCACTGGCTTTTCTAAATTTTTTTTCTTTTTTGTGGGTATGTCATGCTTAAGAAGCACTGATGTTTTAGACTGCTGAAATAATACCTTGAAAAGGTACCAACGTGTTTCACAGCTAGAACATCAATTTTGTCAGATTTTTTCCTTTGTATTTTGCACCTTGGAATGTCTCAGCATCAGCTCTCACAGTCTTTGTGGTTGGACATGGGGTTATGCTCCTCCTCAAAATGGGCTGGACAATCATTTAATTACATTGCTTCATAACTTTTTTTTTTTTGTTTTTTTTTACGTCTTTGTTGGCTATATGCAGTATGATATGCCAGCTGAAATTGGGGCAGTATTTATCCAATATTTTCTTTGAAAATTTTTCTATACAAAAGGTAAAGCAATACAGCTTTAAAGGGCATAAACACCCTGCAGAAACTCACATTAGCAGAGCAGGATTTCTTCTCCTTACTCATCTGACAAAGAGAAAAATTCTCTTTCTACTTCAAATTAAAAAAACACCTTACCTAAAAGAGACCAAATTTGGAGAGAGTAACCTCCAACAGCAGAAGAAAGATGGCCTGCTTACAGGCAATGCTGCTACTCCAGCTGTTACACAGTCCTTGTAGTACACTTTGCCAAAAAATCACAAGTCATCCCAAGACACTGATTGATTGTATAGACCTTTTACTATTTTAGAAGAGACATCAACTCCTCCTCCTCATGTCTTTCACAATGAACTTAACAAGCCCCACTAGCTTTTAAATCTAAACAATAGTAGTTAAGTGATGGCTTTTTACAGAGAAGCATGACTTTCTTCAAAAACATTAATGCAAACAGTGATTGTTAACTGTTGTCTTAGCATATACAAGCAATTAACTTGGTATTTATGCTAAAATATGTGACAGTTTTTTGTTTTAATGGAACAAAAGTTGGGCTGGATTCTCACCTCAAAGAAGCCATGGAAAATACCCGCTTATTAAAAACAAAGATGTAACTGATTTTTGGTACTGGATGTACACCTTAATTCAGATATGGTCAATTCCAACAAAGGAGAAAATTGCTTCTTCTGAGTGGTTTTGGCTGCTTATGTAATATTACTAACATATCTGAAATAATGTATATTCATTAAATCACCAACTATTCTGTTTTTTAAATAGGCACAACAAAAGGAGCTGATGGTAGTGGCTGCTCCAAAACAAGACAAATTTTCATGGAAAACCGCCACAGGTCATAAGGATCTA
This sequence comes from Merops nubicus, assembly GCF_000691845.1. Classification (NCBI taxonomy): domain Eukaryota; kingdom Metazoa; phylum Chordata; class Aves; order Coraciiformes; family Meropidae; genus Merops; species Merops nubicus. Next base: position 34,543 of record NW_008616953.1, on the reverse strand, counting down.
CAAACTACAATCCTCCATTTTTAAGTCTTTGCTGCATTTCAAGAGCAAGAGTGAATAGTCTCTAGCCTATAGTCTCGTGACATCTCATGATGATCCTCTGGCATTTAAACAAACAGGATGGTGGGACTACTGTCATTCCCACCATGGGCCTATAAACCTGCTCTGCAGACAGCAGTGCAGCAGGAAGAACGCACTAACTGCAGGAGTCAAGAGCGAGCTGGGGAAGGGGAGCCACGAGACTCTTGCTAATGCAACTGGATGGCACCACGTTAATGTTGCTTATTAGCTGCATGACAGTAGGCTGCCACTGAGAAACCTCCTTGTTGCCAAATGTGACCTTTCCCATTTTTTATTCTCTCTTTCCTGCTGTATGGGAAGGCAAGACAGTGCCATGCAGCGCATGCATGGCTGCATCTACCACTTCTTGACTCGTGCTACTCCCAGTCCTGTACAAAATCTGCTCCCTGGGTTAATATCACGCACAGTGTCTCATGTAGATACCAACAAAGCACGTCACAGCATACCGTGCTGATACACCACACTTCCCATGCCAGTATGGATGGAAGGCCTCTACAACAGACAGCAGAGCAAATGGACAAGGCTACAGCAGAGAAAATAGCTGTGCTACATCCTCTTTCACTCCATAATTTAATCTTTCCTGAATATTGCATTTAGAAAAACAACAAATCCTTGCAGTGGCATATTCATTGGCTGCAAAATGTGTGTGTGTGTGTATATATATATATATTTATTTTATTTAGCCTTATCTTAAAATTCTTCCAGAGCCTGGGCCAGAAAACAAGAATCATTCCTCGCTTATTAATTTCTGCTACTAGTCATGCCTTTGTTACACTCATTTAACAAGTCTGTATAATGCCAAGCACCATTAAGGACTTGACTTCAGTGGAGAGTTTTTAATCAATATTATAAAATAGTAACAACTAAATTGAGAATCTCAATTTGTTGTTTTAGAATTACACAGCTTATTTTGCATGCAAAATAGATGTTAAATGGATAAAAGCTTTTTTATTTTAAAAAGTCTGAGATTTCTGCCAAAACCCAACATACAAATGAGGGTGACAGGAAATTCGCTGTCTCTTTCAATGACATACATTAATTTTTTTCCTGCCATATATTGGTATTTTTCTCGTGTTATCTGAGAAACACCACTAAAACAGAGCTGAAACTTCTTTTACATCTCTGGAAGAAACTTTCAAACACCACAATGATGGATCAATAATTTGTCTGAATGCAGTGTGATGGTATAGAAAACATTCAGACACTAATGTGAGCAAATATATTCAGAAAAAGAAACCTTAAAACGAGCCTTTTTTGATATTAAAGTCCTTCTGATAAAAAAGATTGAGAAAAGCTGGGAAAATACTAAAATATTTTGTGGAACTATAGTGACCTTATTGAAATGACAGTCTCAGACATAATTAAATTAATAGAAAATATTTCACTTCTATACTTATGTCAGAGCCCTCACTAAATTTACTACTGCCGTCTAGATGCTTTTTTGTCAGTGAAAAAAATCCAGGATACCATTTTAATATAACATGCATCCAAAGAACAACTCAAAATTCTTAAGCAGCCAAAGAATTGAAATAAAAATTTTGTCTTTTAAGGAAGCATGTTAAATACATGGATCATAATTTCTCAGATTTACCTTCAATTCATTATTTTAATTGAAAGCCACGATAAGGTAAAATATACTCAAGCACGTTACACGACTAACATTTTTTGTATACACATGCTTGTGAATTCAACTAAAGGAACAGCCTTTTTATCTCAATTAAGTGGCACACTAAAGTTCACAATACAAATTAAAAGAACAAAAATAATATAATGTTTTGCAAGTTCTACAGCTAGTTGTGATGACCTTCACTTTCACAAAATTAGAGAGGAGATATTTTGGAGACTCAGTGAGAAACAAGCCCCCAGATTTGATGAGGAATGTTGAAGTAATTCTAACAACTGAATAGAATGATGAGAGGGGACCTTGATGCTGAGAAAAAAACAAACGTACCTAGCAATGTGCAAAATACTGACTCTAGTGTTGTAGAAATAAAGACAGCCCAGCAAAGGGCCAAAAAGAATTACTAAATTGTACTGCACAACACGCCTTCTAATTGGCTGTGTGCATTACTGGCCAAGCCACTACGCTGGGGTGAGCTACAGGTTAGTGGGTTCATTTAGTATGGATGTAGCTAATGACCACTTTTAGTTTCAACAAAAACACAGAAGAGAGGGATGTGACATGTAGTTCTGAAACTGACTGCTACAAAAACCAAAGCTGATTATTGTTTGAGCTCATGAAAAACATGGAGAATTTTTCACTATCGTCATATCTAGTATCTGTGCTTGTTTAAGAGATGATTACCTGGTATGTAAAAAAAAAAATAAAAAAAAATCACACGCTTTCTGGATGAAGTCATGTGCTCAAAATACAAAACTTGAAGGGCTTTTTCCCCTTCCTTTCCTTTTATTCAAACATCCAAGTTGGCCTCAGCACACCAAGTTTTTAAATTTCATGGGAAGGATCCAAAATATGAAACAATTTAAGTAAAAATACAGAATACACTGACAAATATTTAATTCAATAAAGCAATTTTAGATGCTTTTCTTCACTCCTTTTTTTATTTAAAAACTATGGAACTGACATTAAGCAGATGACTACTGTAACAAAAGGAGAAAAACCATTCTGGACTTACTAAAGCATGTAGCCCAGCTTAAACATTCATATACTCAGACATTTGAAGAAGAAATTTAGTGCTCTCAGTGGTGATTTAGAAAGTTACAGTTATATCAGTTTTCTTCTACTGTAGAAAAATAAAAGCACAATGATTTTAAATAGCAAGATAAGGTTGAGATCCTTTTTATGTTTTAAGAGGAAGGAAGGACAGAGAGCTTTTTAAATAATCCAAATTACAAATTTTCTTAATACAGAATAATTATAATAAAAGTCTGACCTGTATCTGTGTGTCAGCCTCCCATATTAGCAGCAATCCCCAGTTCAAGAAACAATTCTCAACTATGCATGTTTATAATTTATATATTATTTCCCATTGATGCTGGGGATAACTGACTGGACCCTAGTGACCTACTTAAGACTCAGAACAAGTCAAGCTCATGCTCAGTGAGTGAGTTGAGCACACAATGTCACCTTCTGCCTCCACAGCATGCTGTGCTCCAGTATTTAACCAAGGGGAACCTTTTCAGCCATGTTTGCAGCTCTCCAAGAGCTTTATGGTGTCCCAGCTGCTTTCAGTACATAAGCTAGTTAGCTCAGTTCTGCCTTTACCACAGAGCACTCCCAGTAACAAATACAGTGGTGACTTAGCTAAAAGTTGTAATGGGGACTGGGAACATGAATTATTATAAAACGTGTATGTATTTTTTTTAATAGATGGCATGGCATAAAGGTGAGGTTAAAAAAAAAAAAATAACAGCTTACTCTACTAATATGTAGAGACCATTGATAGGAACTAAGCTGAAAAAAAGAAAAAAAGACTGCAGAAAAAGATGACAGCAAAAGCTTTCAGAAGCCTGGTTTCAAAACCAAATCTGGGAAAGTAAATGGCACAAATAATGGCAAAAATGGTTATTAAAAAGCTACATTGGATACTTACGGTTCATGTGACTATTACTGGCATTTTAAATTCAAGAAATTGCACAAGCCATTCTCTCTCCATATACACATGCACAAATTATAACTTGACTTTAATAAGGAAGTTTCTCTCAACTGTCAAGAATATCCTTGAAAATATTACTAAAGACACTAGAAATAATGATATTTAAATGTAATTTACCAACCTTCTTGTAGTCCATTATATTTCCTTTTCCTTGTGCCTTAAAGAGAAAGAGATTTTTAGGTAAGACATGACAAAAAACTAGAGTTTCAAGAAAAAAGAATGCAACTGAGAGAGCTACTATTTAAAACATAATTGACTTACTTTAGGAATTTGATATGGGAAAACCTGAAATACAACCAAATGTGTTACCAGCATGGTTCTGTTTCTGAGAGCTACAGATACTCAGTGTAATTTTTTTATTTTTATTATGACTTCTAGTTACAACAAATTTGTTGAATCCAAAATGTTTTGTTCTTAAGAAATCTTGCTGTGTACATTAATTAATCTCTTCCATGAGATTTTGAAATAAACCATACTTCATATCAGCACTAACAAGATTTATTTCCTTAGAAGAGAACTCTGAGTTTCTAGAGTTTCTAGAAGAGAAATCTGAGAGATTTTGCACACAGGTAATAGTCCAGAGCTCTCAAAAGGGAATGTCAGGACCATGTCAGTACTATCAGTCCTAGGCTGAAGGCAATTTTGGTTCAGTATTATATTTAAGTATCAGTATCACTTTTACTTAAGCAGCAGATACACACAACTTGTAACTCCTAATGCATTCAGAAAGAATTATGAAGAGATTTTAAATTCCTTCTTGCCCAGAGTATGTAGTCCAAATTCCTCAGTTTTGTCACAGGATGATGTAGAAGAAAAGATGCCTATGTCGTTCTCATACAGTGGCAGTGGCCCAGAGCCTTCCTGCTTAACCAGGAATCAGCTGGTTAAGATGCAGCTGTATCATAATCACTTCATCCAACTCCAGCTCTTCGCTTTCCAGGCACATAGAGGAAAAAAATTTTAAAAAAACCCAAACCACCCATTTCTTTCTCTCCAGCTTCCACTAGGGAAGACCACAAATCTCAGTTCTTCTGGAATGGGTCTCCTGAACAGATTAGGACCACTACATCTCCATGTCCTCTTTGGGGACTTCAGAGAGCAGTCAAGAAGAGAAGGCCAGCTGGCACAAGGAGAAAAGCTGAGGCCTGCACTGAAGAGGAACACTACGTGGCAAGCACAGCTTTGAAGAGATGTTGCCGAGATGGCACAGACTTAGCAAATACATTAATTTCTGTAAGGGAGGAAAAATAAAATAGAGAAAAGAACAGATGAGAGGCTTAGTGAGCAGAACAGGAAGGAAAACAGTAGATAATAAAAATTATTTCTCTGATGGAAAAAGTGGACTGATCCACAAAACCTCTATACTACTCTTCAAGCTTCTTAAGAGTCAGTTTTTTTCTGGAATGCCTACTAAGAAATTAGCCTGATAGCATTTGGGAGCAGCAGAACTACTGCCAATAACTGCTTCTTTATTTGTGTATTCCCATCTCTTTGATTTGCCAACTTTTATTCCTACTGGTTGAATTTTACAGCTTCTTCAAATATATATCTGGTAGTTCTGGTGTATATCAGAACACACCAGAAAAATGTTCTTTAACAAATGACTGCCTGTATGCAGATTCACACTGCAGCGGAGAATTTGGCAACATGTTTGAGGGTGATGCTCTTCAGTCGTGGCAACACCAGAAGAGGTGTGCTCAGCATGTCTCCTCCTGCCTCTAACAGACATTACAAACAGAAGGAATATTTTCTCATGCTCTCCTCAAGCATTCAAGTCAATGGCAGTCGCGCTTCTCCAAGCAGTGGCTTTATCTAATCTGGTTCATAACTCTTCTTTACCACAACTACACCTTTGCCTTTTTTTTTTTTCTTTGCCTTTTTTTTTTATCCTCCTAGCAGTTTGGCTCTGATTTTTACTGACCCCCATCTCAGACACACAGATATTTTTTTTTCCCCTTTTGCAACAGGCTTCTGCATCTGGTTTAGCTTCCTCAAAGGTATTAAGCCTGACTTGCAAAAGGTATGCAGTCTTCTCACACTTGGATAACCTTCTGTGTCTCACTGCTTGGTGGGGAGCTCAGCCTCTGAAAGTTGGGGCTTTAGGCCCACAAATAAAAGCATCTGCTTACCAGCATATTAGAGACAAACAGCCGACTCAGCTCAGCCTTCCTCCTGAACACCAGAGAACATCACGTGCCACTAGCAAGGGACAGTAATACCATGACATTCTTCATTAATAAATGAGGTGGTGTGAAATCAGCTCACTCTGCCAGGAAGAAGGGTCCCTGAATTCCCCATGAAATGACTCAGTATGCATCAGATAAGCAGACCGCAAGTGGATCACTTCAGACAAGGTTTTTAGAGCAGGTTTTCAGGATGTTTTCCAAGAGCTGACTTTTCTTTCTCAGATGAGATGGTCCCTTTTACATGTCTTAAAACCTATACTTGGAAACGTTCGATAAAGCATATGATAAATGCTTCTCTTCCAGCTCTGTCTCTTCTGAGAAGGTTCAGGAAGGTATAGTGAAAGGCACACGGATTACCTTGGCCTAGATAAGATGGTTCTACTTTCTGAGATTCCTTTTTCAAATTACAAGTACTACAAACTAAGATGGATTCTAGACCTGTTCTTGAGGGATTTAGCTTAATTTCTTCAATCCAGCTTTGATCTTTTCTACCTCACTGCTTAGATGTTGGGTGTCTGTTGAAGCTGGATAATTTTTGCTCTTGTCTAGTGAAAGGTATCTGTAAGTGGCTAAAAGTGATGAACTCTTCTGTCTTTTGACCCCTTGGAAATCCTCCATCCTATAATCCTAGATTATCTGCTAAATTTTAAGACTGCAGAGCTTTCCAAAAACTCAGTGGGACTGCATTCAGCAGCTATTACAACACTTTGTCTGAAGAAGAGCATTCAAGCATTTCCTTGTCTGTCTACCACAGTGTTTCCTAGGAACCACTTATAGTTGGATGGTTGGGCATGTTTTGTTAGGTTAAAAAAAATTTAAAAATTTATTTATTTGAAACATTTCAGGACTCTTCTCCAACCTATACTCCTTTCAAAATAGACACTTGACCAGTTTATTGGATATTTTAGCTTTATATTACAATGGTAGAGGCTGTTGGTGGTGAGGTCAGTGAGAACGAGAAAGATCAAGTCTTTATGGATCATTCATTCACACACGTCTATCAATCTATCTATATCTCCATGTATACAGACATACACATACCCACACATCTTTTCCTCTTATGACAAGGCTTCCCCCTATACACATCCCAAATCCCTTTTAAGGCAGTCTCTAAACTTTGTCCAAAACCACATGTCTAGTCATAAACTCAGCTATGAAGAAAAATTCTACCTGACAGGGACCGAGTGCACTGTGCATGCTTTGCCTACTTAAACCATACAAATGACATTGCACAAGATGTGCAAATGTCATAGGTGGCTTATGAGAATACTCTTAGGAGTACTGCCAACATGAGAAAGGCCCTGGTTTGAGTGCTTGGCCTCCACTGAATGTCATATAGTGAATATGACACAGTGAATGTGGCTATGGATGGTATCTCAAAGGGCGTGTAGTGAACTAAAAGTAGTTTTGCTTTCTAAACCAACATAAGCCAAGAAAGGCTCCAGGATGTGGCACTGCACTTTGTATTGAGCCAAATTAGCAGTAGGTTCCTTTGCATAGTGCAGGTCACTTCTGGGAAGGGGGTGGTGGAAGGGCAGTGATCCTCTGGACCCTCTCCCTGGCTTCAGAGAACAGTATTCCATTTTTTCTATAATGCCCATTTTTGATATGAGAATTAGTAAAGGGACAGACGGTACTCCTAGAGTCCTGCAACCTCCTCTGGATTCTGCACATGGGAAATGGTTTCAAAGCTTTTACACCCTGTGCTGTGCTGATACCATTATTTTTCAATTGCAATCATCGAAACCTATTTACATTCAACTCACATATGAGCCTTGTGTTGAGGCTGTAGAATTCCAAAATTCCTCATCATACATTATAAACTACAAGCCCCTAATTTCAAAATGCCAAAAGGTTTGCTTCACTTTAATATCTTCCAACTCCATACCACTGTAAGGCTGCAGATTCCTCATATGAATGCAGAACCAGGCAGAGGCTGAGACTTCATGGCCTCTACCTGAGAGTCCTGCTTTCAAACCAGGAAGGAAAACAGCCATGGGCAAAACATCTTGAATGAGTGTGCTTGCACAGAGCTAGCTTCCTACTGAAGGCAGCAGCCTTTCTACTGAAAAACTTGTGCAACAACTGCAGGAATTTTCAATTGGTAGTCATCACCACTGTTTACACAGACAAAACATGTCTGACTGATGCAGGAACTCAACAGAATGCTTAATTGTGGCCATCTGGGTGTTTGCCCCCTCCCCCCTTTTTCCCTCCCTGCTATTTTCTACATTGTCTATCTGTTTCAGCAACACCCAGGAAGCTATCCATGGACCTGAATCCTGCTGTGCTACACGGTACATAAAAATGGTCTATACCATGTAGCTACCTTATTCTTACTACCTTCCTCATCTAAGGGTTAGAGGAAAAAAAACCAGTTGAATTAAAAGAACAAAGAATAAGGACATCAGACAGCTAGATCTCACAAACGTTTTGTAGTGGTCAGGAAGCCAAGTGCCTCAGATCTTCATACACATCCCCCCATCCAAAATTGCTGCTCCCAGAGCCAAGTTGGCAGAAGGAAATGTGTGCCTATCTTTCAACCACTATAATGCAAAGTTCTCTGCTGTAATCTGCCAGTGAAAGCAGCTTTATGCTAAGACATGGGACTGCACAAGCAGTGCAGAGAAACAGACATATGCTCCACACAAATGTATCTGCTTGTTACACTCACATACAGAGCTTGACTGTCAGGTCTCTAGATTTCCCCTTCTTGAAGGTTTGGAAGAGAGAGGTGTTAAGTATTGGAGAGCAGAGGTAACCTCTGTGATGTCTTGTCCATTGTTAGATTCTAGGTTACTTTTCAGATTGAAAGTACAGATAGGAAGAGAGATAAAAATGGCAAAACTAGGAAATTCTAAACAATGCTTTAATTTACCTCTCTGATCTGTTTAATCCATGCTTCCCTTCCAAGGAATTCTTGATGGAGGACTGCAGGAGCAGAATTCAAACTGAAGACCATGGTGTCACTAGAACTTTCTTTAACAAATGGCTGAAGGTCTGAATGCAGCTGAAAGAGAAGAATGTGTTTCTTCAGTTCCCAGGAACAGTCTATACATATCCATACACTCACTAAATCAAGGTCCATATCCTGATCCTATACCTACTCACCACTTTCTGCTTTGACACTTGTATTTTGCTTGCACTTTTTCAAGTTTGGGGGAGTGATAGGAAGATGTTGAAAACATTGTAGTGGCAGAAAGTTGTGGTAAAGAGAAGCATGTAGAGAATCTGCAAAGAAACGGGCAGAGGACAGCTTGCAGAGCTGGGCAAGTGGGACACAGTCAGGTAGGCAAATGCTGAGTAGCAGGAATGTAAAGGAAAGAATGATCCAGTGTTTGGTGGGAAGAATATAAGCTTTTAATCTGTGAAGGTGTCCTGGTTTCACTGGGTCAGAATCACAGGCCTGCCATGCTCTGCATAACATTTAGCAGCTTGGAGGCAACCAGAGCAGCTGACCCAAGCTGGCTCAGAGGTATATTCCATACCATAAACATCATCCTCAGTATAAAGGGGGAAGTTTACTATGGATGGGGGGGGGTGTCTCCTGATCCCGCTTTCTCTTCCCACTCCTGAGAACTGCTTTCCTGTTTATTGTGACCCCTGTAGATTAATTTCAACAGTGAGCCTCCTCTCCTTTTCCCAGTTCCCCTTCTCTGCTGGGAAGGGGTCATTGGGTGACAGAGCAACTTCTACAGTTTAGTTTAAACTATTTAGTTTAGCTTTGGATATGGACTGAAAGTAGAAAGAAGGGCAATACATTCTACTTTTCAGGACTCAAGGAAGCTGATGCAATATGACTCTACTTCTGACAAAAGGAAACGTTACATAGCTAGAAAATTTCTATTAAAATTACGCAATCTTTAATACGTTCACCACTGATATATACTTGTGTATAAATATTAAAGGATACCCAAAAATATTAAGGTGACAGTCTGCACTAGAAGCAATTTACTGGTAGAGCTGTACCTAGTAGAGGCATACAGTGGCACTTCTACAGCAGTAAAGCTGTGCTTTACAAAACCACTTCCTTCTCCTGAAGGAAGTAGAAATTGTATAAACCAACTCATCTGAAGTGGATGGGATGTCTGTCTGCCTGTCTCAAGCTATACCTATACTTTCAAGTAATGCAATACAGTAGGAATAGATCTTTAGGGCAAAAAGAGAATGCCAAGCATCTGAGTTCCACATGCTATGTGTTCTCCTTTGGACTAAACTCCAGCTGTGGACTCAAAGCCTTCTAATGGATGTCAGATGTCTTCTCTGGGAAATCCTACTGCTGCAGAGGTATAGGCTGCTCTTTTCCATATTGGGTGACCTCCCTCCTTATCCTTCAGCTACCCCCCTCCCCTGTGGAAATCACCTCCACAGCAGATTATGCAGGTCCTTCAGCCACTGCAGCTCATGCCTCAGCTTGTGTGCTGTTTCAGGCAGTTGAGCCTTTTAGTACAGATCTCTGCATGATCGTAGCTGAGACCCAACACATGCTTCCTCCTGCAGCTCCTGCTGCTGGGACAGCGGCTTTAGTGAGAACGTAGGAGCAGAAGAGGTAAAGTTTTAAGTTGCTACAGAAAGATGTGCTAGAGGGACATGAACAGAGCCCTGAATGACATAAGCTGCATGGCCAAGAGTGTGATTTTGCCAATTCATAAGCACTGTTCACACCAGCAGTTTCTGCAAACATCTTCACACCAGGCAGCAGTCAAATCTCTCAACATCACTGACCTGCTGGCAAATGTCTACAGCACAGTGGCAGTATACAAAGGAGCTCAAGAGCAAGACATCTTACAAGTCTTTCTGCATTTAAAATCCCAGAATGAAAGGAAAAGGTGTACCTTATGACTCATAGACATGTGCTTTCCATACTGAAAGGCCATGTCCTGCATCTCAGCGCTGTGCTTTGCCAGCTCCATCGCAGCCTGGCAGCTCTTTGCCAGCAAGGCACTATGGGACAGGAAAACCTGCTCCTTCCACATAGAGATGCTGATATCATCTGTAACGCAGTTCTCCTGAAAGGGGGGGAGACAACAACAATTTTGTTAATGAAACAAAGGCTAACATGAAAACACCAGAACTGCAGCTGAGTCAGCTCACAGAAGTTAATGGTGGGACACAGGATGATGCGACAACATGGTGAGTAACAAAACTCAGGGTACCACAGTGTCAAATAAAGGGCATTCTTTCGGGGAGAAGTATCAGAAAAAATATACAGGCAGCTTCAACAAACAACATTTTCATTTTCTGCTCAAAAGGAACAGTGCAAAATACATGGAGCTGTCAACAGATTCAAGGTAGATCCTCCCCTTAATGACTGTCTCATGACACTGAACGTTAGCAGTCGACTATATTCATCATGAGGGACTGAGAAGAAAAAAAGCTCCAAAACCAACCAAGCAAAATAAAATAAACCCCTGAAACCCACCCCCAGAGTACATCTGCATTTCAGCCCCTAAGCAGTTACCAAGAACCAACAATCCTAGACAAACTTGAGAAATTCTTACAATTTCTCCTCTGTAGTCAATGGAGAAAAAATTACAAAAGGTACTAAAAATCCTCAGAGAACTGCATTGGAAAAATAAAGGGCTGTGGCAGAGGAACTGTACTACTTCTACTCCCATATTAAGGATGAGAAATGATTGAAACTATTGAAAAATAAATAAATAAAGCTGTGACTTAGAAATGTCAGGTATTAACTTTCCTAGGGGACTGACACAGACCTCTGTGATGCCTCTAGTAAACTTCATCACCTTGACTGTAAGGTCAGAGCTGATCACCACTTCCAGAAATCTTTTGTATCCAAACCAAGATTTTTATTAATATTACTTAATCTTAATATGAATTAGTATTAATATTACTTTAATTAATATTAACAAACTATTATTTTAATATTTTACATTCCACAGTGTTTTAATTAACACAAATCCAACCCTTTTCCTTAAACCCAAATTGAACTGCTGCCCCTTTGGCTCACAAGGTGTTAATATGCCACTATTCTACTATAATCAGTGTTCAAAGCCAGACACCACTTGTAATCTTTCTTACATACACTTTGCTGTCACACCTTTAGGTACCCTCTAAAGAGGGGAGAAAAAAAAACCCAAACCAACAAAAACCAGAAAAGTCTACAGTCCTGTTGCTTAGAAAAAAGTAAAATCATTAATGAGAACCTACAGAAAAAATTTCAAGTGTACAAACATTAAAAAGTTTGCCATTTCCCAGTTCAGCCACATCTGTACTCTACACTAAACCAAAAGGTATTTTTTAAAAGAGTAATATAAAATCCCTCTTATATAACAAGCCTTTTCCCTCAAAGTGATGTCAATTAAATTACTTAGAAATGAGCAAGAAGTAATTCTGTGTGACCCTATAGTTTTCTAGTGAAGTATTATCTGTCATGAAATCAGTAACAAATGAAATAGAATCCATCCGTTCAGCTCTAATTTTCCTCCCTTATGGATATCACCCAGAAGTGCTGCGTTACAAGGGAGAGGATAATTTGAGACTAATGGAAAAAGTAGGAGAATTCTGCAATGCCAAGTAACACAGAGCTGTATCAAAATGCCTTTGCTTTCAGACATACTATTAACTTATACAAGGAAAGTGAAGAACAGAGAAACCACATGTTTGCTATTATGTAGATGATAACTCAGAAAGTCAAGCCTAAACTTTCCTTGTGTTTCATTTTACCATAGTATTTTTAATATCTTAACTCAGCCCAGAGCATGTGCAAATCCCCATGCCTGGCAATATGTCAAAGTGAGCATTTAATTCAAGTAGTTTCCTATATACCAAGTCTTTTTTTCCCCCCACTCAGATATATATCAATTTATTTTACATTTAAAATCAGGAACTGTTGGAAAACGCCACACAATCTTTTCCCTAACCACCAATCTGCTCAGTGAAAAAACAGTACTTACTAAAATTTGCTGGATGATACTGAAAATTGGCAGTGATTTTTGTAATTATTTGCTTTAAATCCAACCAATACAGAAATATTCTAGAAAGGTATCCTGAGACAATTTAGGAATTTAAAAAAAAGCTTTCAGAAGTCTTGTGCAAGTTGAAAACCTTTGCTCGCTAGAGCCTCTGAGCAGTAACACAAATGCAGACATTACCAAATATCAACTGCAGGAACAGAAGAAGTTTAAAGTCACTGCAGCTCTACATATACAAGAAAATTAGTTTTATAATTTGTTATGAAAATATATTGTTCTTAAACAAGTTTGAATTTCATCACAGGATTGAAAACAACGGCACAACAATTTAGTGCCCCCTACATGAACATCATGTAGGAGCTTCAAGCATCTAAAATGGATGTTTAACTTCAGAAAAAGACAAACCGTGAGACATATTTGAAGATATGGTATTGAAATCTTAAAAACATAGGTATTGTGAATCTCCCAGTTACAGAGAGAAGCCCGTTGTAAACAGGCATTATGCCCAGATGTATATGCTTTAGCATAAGAGCTTGCAAGCCAAAACATAGTTGATATTTATCACAGGAAGTCTTATGACCACATACACCTAAAGCTTCTGCTGCTTAAGAATGCAGAGGCAGACACAACCTTTCTTCAGCAAAGTTTTCCAACAATCCAAATGCCAATTTTTCCCAAGCTTAACTCTCATGTTATATGTAACTGTTCACCCACCACACAGCATTCTTAGAAGAATATGTCAAGATCTAGACATTACTTTAAAAAATAAAGGGAAAAATTAAACTAGTTCTAGATTGCACAGTCTGTGAAATCTGATAACATGACAACTTTTAAAAGAAATTTTCACATTTTTCTAAGCTTTGTTTTGTCAGCAGTGGATATTTCAGGCAATAAATATAAAAGCGGACATTAGCTGGCCCAGAAAACTCCTAGCAGCCTTTCATGTGAAAACCTTTTTAAACTCAAATTAATTCTAGCTGCAGTTGACAGCAGTCAGACATTTGATTAACTAATGCCTGTGGAGTGACCTCATTCACAAAATTCTGTCACCAAGAAATGGAACCAAATCACAGCCAACCCTGATGCTGTCTGGGTAGCAGAAGTTGGATGAGGAGAGCCCAGCTGCTCACCATCCCTGGAAGAAAGCAGCCAACTCCAGATACAGTTTGGGTAATGTTGGCATGGGAGTACAGAGAAAATATCCAAACCCAGCTCTGTCGATGGTAATTTCCTATGGGAAATTAGGAACAGCTGAGGGTGCTCCCATTTTACTAATGGCAATATCAGTCATTGTTTTGTTAAGAAATTGGCTAATTGAGATTTTTTTTTTGTTAAGTTACTTTCATAATTTAAATTTGGTTTGAAAAAAATCACCTCAGGCAACAGCAAACAAAAAAACTTTTAGAAAATTAAATTGCAGGACAAAACGTACAATCATAACCATGAGGAAAGGCAGCTTTTAATGATGGTAACAAGGATCCCCAGTGCAAAAGTGGCACTTAACTCAGTTCGATTTGTGACGCCAAAAAAAATGCTTATACACAGCTCAGATGAAAACATATTAAGGAAAATATGAATGAAAATTGTGTCCTAAAAACGCACAAAACCATCTGCAAAACCAGGAAGGAGTAAAAGTCAGAGACTTTTCAATGTAAAACTTCAGCTATAGTTTGTAAGGGAGCCGTTATTTTATTTCCATACCATGGCAGCTCTTTCTCAGCCATCTGTTGTTGCACAAAATGGTTGAAATGCCTGAACCATTATTATCAAACTTTAGTTCATTTCTCAATAGCCAAATAATCCACACAAACACACAGAAATATTTTTAAATATCACATTTTAAAGCTCTAAATTAGGTAGTTAAAGAACTTCCATTTTACATAAATAAAATACAACGTGACTATGAATCTTTCTTCCAGTAGCAAGACCCTGAAGAACATCTTGCACATGGTTCACATAAGCTTTCAACAGATGTATTCCTGCTTGCTGAACATGACAGGGCCTGTTTTATTGGTCTATTAATACACATCTTCACTGCTTTGGGGGGAACAAGGGTGTCTGGAAATGGGTCAGTAAAGCATGCCACCAACTACCTAATACTTTGATTATGACTGTAAAAAAAGCAACACGATTTAAAAAAAAATAAAGTTTGAAAACTTAGAATAAATTTAAATATCTCTCCACATCTGTTACTTTTAAATCTCTCTGGAAAAGCTTAGTATTTAAAAGAACAAAAGCTGTAAACAAAAAGCAACGGCCTTCTTTCTAGCTATGCTTTTTTTCCCCTCTGACACATTTACTCATTCTTTTCACAGATGCTCTTTACTCAAATTCCATATTTTATCCTTCCCTTTTGTCTTGCAACAGAAACACTTGTGTGCATTTTTTTTGTTTGTTTTTTAAAGGTGAAGGCTCTGACTGCTATCATGCTAAAAGGTGGCTTATATGACTCAAAATACATTTGATTTACCTCCTATGGCAAAGAACATCCTAACAGAATCATAGCAAACCTGTTGATGGACATGTACAGTATCCCAAAACATTACTCCTCAATGCAGGACTTGTGACCAAATGTCAAAGAACAACTGGTACAACTCACTGCAAGCAGGCTTTTCTTTGCCAGAAAATAAACTTATTTTCATTAAAAAAACCCTACACTGGTCTAAACCAAATACCTGCTAGTTCACCATTTGGTACAATGAGTACTCGCCACTAATGTATTTGTTTTCTAAGCTTGTTTTACATATTAGTTATGCAATTTTCACACAATTGCACTGCAAATTTCAAAAATACCTAACAGCTCTTCTAGCCATCAGCACAACATGTTGGAGATGATCTAACCTTTAACAACAGTCCCATTCTGATACTAGAGAGTACTTTTGGTAATGCACATTCAGCATCAACTAGGTATTCTGGAGGTGAGGAAGAAACCAAAAGAACCAATAAAGCAGTTTCCCATGGAGTCCCTAATACTTCAGGATTACAAGAATGGTCTGGCAAGTAAAGCACAGGAGCCACCACACTCAAGTCCAGCTCTTGATTCTGCTGTTTGGTTTTGAACTTTCCCATATTTATCATCCTTGTTCAGTAAACTGACAGGGATGTTAAAGCATTCTTCATTAATATTTGTTACACGATCTGGGATATTAAGACAGAAGGTTTCTAAAAGTGTCACAGTGTTCTGTGAGTTAACAAAACATTTTAGAAGCCTTTGGTCTCCCATAACTAGGAAAAAGAGACTTAGTGCAATGTTTTTTTTCTGTTAAAAATAGATACCATGATCATGACTGAAGGCCAGGTTTGACAACTTTCATCTTTGTACTCACTATGGCACAGGTTTTTTTACTCCCAAATCAGACCTAGATTTAGAAAAGACAGACAGGAACTGGGAATAATGCCCTTCACTTACAGAAATTTGGGTTGAGAGGGGATTTAGCACACAAAGCTGCAAAGGTTTATCACATCACCTCTTTCTGCTCCAGCTTACAGTCCAAAATATTAGCTTAATATTACTAATGAAACATTTAAACCACAGCAGCTATTTGGTATTTTGAATATGAATGGCAGCCTTAACCTTCAGGCTGTCTTTGTAACCAAAGCATACACTTTGTAGTTTGGATTGTCACTTCAAATAAAGATGAGAAGTTAAATATTATCATTATTTTCCCCATTTCACACAGATCTAAAGACTCACTATGCAGCAAAGATGAAGAAGGACCAAAGAGAATGTACTAAAATGAGACGGCTGTAGGACTGCATGTGGTTTTACAGAGAAAAAAAAGCGATGATGAGAGTTGCCAAATAATCATATCCCTTATATGTCTTCAGGAGTAAATAAGGTCAGTCTTGTAAGCCCAATTTTCCCAGTGGGTGATGCAAATCAAGCAAACGGAAACTTTAAAAAAAAAAAAAAAAAGAAAGCCATGAACTTAGGGTCTTCAGAGGAGAAAGGTTAATTTTGCAAAATTATTTCTGTATTTTTGTCTACCATCTAGGCAGACATCTGGCAAAGCTCAAAATAACTTGGTGCTACAGTCGTCTATTTTATGGTACTGAGGAGCTTTGTAACAACTGCATTAAGGACAATTAACATATGAAGTATAGTTTTCCTGTCTCAAAAATGAAAAAAAAAAAAAGCCCAAACCAAAAGGTGAGAAGATATCCTTCCACTTGTCCAAATTTAAGACATTCCCAACAATGAAAATGCCATTAATAACATCCCTATGCCCTACACTCAGGGCATAGTTTGACATTTAGTTGCAGAGTAGATTAAAGCATTTTTTCCTACCTCTAGGAAATGTAGTTCATATTTTTATTTCAGGCAAATTGCAATTAAGGATGGGGCAAAGATGCAGAAAGGATGTAAATAAGAAACTAAGAACTGATCTAGTTCATTTGGACTTTTGCTGGTCTTTGGTAAAGAGACATTCAGGACACAAGTGGGACATTGTGTCAGCAGAACAGTGCAAGGAAAGCAGCAGGTATATGTCTCATATACACCATGGGACCAAATTTTTCACAGGACAAGATTAAAAAAAATAAATTAAAGCATATCCCACACTTGTTTGTTCTAGGTCTCAGCAGAAGCCATGCCCGACTCCTTACAAAGACCAAACTTCAGACACTGTCATGAAAATTTCGGTATCCATTATGCCACCATACTAATTGTGTTTTGAGTTAACTGGGTTCCCCTTAGGAAGGGTATACTGTACTTTCATCTCTCCTCAGCCAGAAAAAGTCACTGAAACAAAGTAAGTCTGCTATTTGTAATTGGGCCAGGGCAGGGTAAACATCATGCAGCTGTGCTTAGTTTATCTCACACTTCCCTTGCAATCTACACATGTGGAGTGCTTCAGTAATGCAACAGAAAATACACAGAAAAACTAAGAAAAAGTAGATTAAGACCTTCTGCAGTGGCAGGAACCCAAAAGAGTCCACAACATACCGCATTTATACAAGGTCCATAGTTAAAATAAAATGCAGTTTCATTGCTGGGATGAACTTGTAGAGCTCTACATCTACACACAAAAGAGCAGTTTTTAAAATAGGATATATCTAGGATCTACTTGTATTAAGAAACCTGCCTGAATACAATCAAATTTTAAACATTCTTCGCAAAAGTCTCAAAGACATAATCTATTTTTAACATATAACCCTGAGCACAGCACTTGGGAGCCGAAGGCTGAAGTCTGTTTATCCACAGATGAACGCAGCAGATGCACGAGGACCACCAAGTTCCCAGCATCACATGGCTGCCACGCTCCCAGCCAGGGTCCCCGCTTGAGAGGTGCCAGAGGCCACTCAGTGCACGACGTCCCCCGCGCGCAGCCTGGCCAGCCCGCGGTCCCCCGCGTCTCCCCAGGGTGCCATTACCCCTTCCCTGCCAGAGGCTCTTGCTTCCTCCCAGGGAAGTGCTCAGTTCATCAGCGTGATTGCTTCCTACCTAACTGCTTTTGATCAAACGGAGAAGAATAAGCTTGCACAGGGTTAGTTTTAGTGATAGGGCCAGGGCCCAGCTGCTGGCACTCTCGTTTGGCTGGTACAGAGCCATCACCACACGTATCTACTGTCACAGGTAACCCATGCGACCAGGGCTTCCACTAAGGGATTCATTTTGCTACATACTGCAACATGGCAATAGTAAACCAGAACTGCAATCTAAATACTCAACAAATATAAATGAACTCGGGTATCTCTGCAATCTTCAAACCATTTCACCTACTGAACATTAAGATTCAGTTCTCCGAGGCAAAACTAGGCATGTGAGACAATATCATAAGTAAATCTATCTACCTCAGTAGATTTCAAGCTAGATATTCACATATGCACACTGCTCATCAGTAGGTGAAATCTTGCTATCATAAAACCTGTAGAGGTCATGAATACTTTAAATTACCAATTTTTTTCATGTGTTATGATACAGCCATAGCAAATGAAAGAACTCTTTTTTGTTCCAACACCCTGCCCCAATAAGCCTACTTCAGGAAATATCTCTACAAGTTTCCTTAAATATTCCAGTAAATACAAAAATACCTGTAACTAATTTCACCAATTTTCATTACCATTTTTGCCAAACAAATACAAAGTACATCAGCAACTGCCCTTGAAGGAATACAAGATTATTCGGTCTGAAATGCTGGCAGCCATTATGTTTGCCCATGCTGACTCCTGCAACGCATGCACAGTGGCTTTTCTTAGAGAAGAGTACAGTGCTACTCCCCTACTGCTCCAGGAGAAAACTTATGTTTATACTATCAAAAGGTGAACACTCAGAAGAAGAAAGGATGTGATATAAGTTTGGAATGAAGCATTTTGTAAACATCTTTGGGCTTAGAAATGACACATTCGACATGAAAATATTAACGATCTTGACAACATTGTAATAAATGCTTCTAACAGAATCTTGACTAGAAACCTCTGAAAGTGGAAATCCCATAGTAAAAGATGTCTAGAGCTCCTGGTAATGATATATGATATTATTTCATTAAGCACTCGTGGAAACAAAATAGTCCCTCCTTGATCATTTCTAAAAACTTCCATCAGAGTTCATAGGTGTCAGAAAGGCGTTACTACCAAAACTCATAAGGACTGCAGCTAATTTTTTTCCTCCTTCTCTCTTAAACAGATGAGAAAGTCATCGTATCATTTGTGGTCACACATTAATATCACCAAACATCTTGGGTATGTAAAAGTACTGAAATTCTTACCTCAGATGATTTTGAATTTTCATAATATATACCTTGAACTAAGTCACCAATAGCAGTTGAAATGAGTTCCACAACCTGTAAAACAAAAGAATAAAAAGCCTTACATCTTTAATTATCACCAAATTTACTAACAAAGCTACTGCCAGATTTCCAGAGAGATAAACAGCCATAGATTTCTTTGCTAAAAAGTAGTTGTGAAAGACTGCAGGATTTACTGAACTATATTCTGCACAAGCACGATCTCATCTCTCTGCTAAAATCTCTACTACAGTAACTCTTTTATGAAAGTTTTAAGTTAATATAAATGAAAAAAAGTTTTTTTTTTTTCCTTGCTAAAGCATGAACTATTGAGTGTATTCTCACAAGGACGTTCACAGAACTAACAAATCCCAGTTCATGAATATGAGACAGTACCTCAATCTGGGCTTTGTTTTGTTTTGTTTTTTTCCCTGCCAAGTAAATACTTCACAATACCTCTCATTGGGAGCTGTTAAAATTCTAATCTTCGTGGCTAATACAGAAAAGTCAGAATCCATAGAAAGGTAACCTTTCAAATGTGATCATTTGGTATTCGGGTGCCCTGGGAATGCACTGTGGATGTATTTAGTGCATGGCCCGAGGCTCAGCTGTACCACATACACTGAAAGTCTGCAACACGGGAATGTTTAAATCAGATTTATCAATCTGTATTATCTTCAGGGTTCAGACTTTTTATTTTATTCAAGCAAAGCCTAAAAACCTGAACTTGATCCAGAATGTAAAACAAGCAGTCCACGGTCTCCCTGGAACTACTGTACAATTTAAAGTCATGCACATAAACTGTCTTAATTGGAACAAAATACTCAGATTTATTGTAAAATTAAATGCAGGCATTTCAAATAAGCGCACCTTCAGGCTACCCCTTTAGTTGCTCACAAAGTTTTAATTTCTTGAATGTTTAATTTCCTATGCATATGAGTCTATATCTGATTCCTCTTTTTGCTTCCTAAAATTCAGTGTAGTTCTTATTGAATTAAAAGGTTCAGTTTCAATTTTTATCATTCTTGTAACCGAAGACAAGATGTCAAATGATAAAACCCCTAACAGAAAGATATTTTAACATTTAGGCATACTTTATTTGATAATAGAAACACATTTGTATGCCAATTTTGAGTAGTAGTAGAAACGTTGTATGTTTCCTTTTTTTTTAAACACTGGTTCATATACATATTCATATACACAGAGCAAGTGCTAACTTTAGAAATGGTGCTGATTAAAAGTCATGTTTTTTCTTGCAATGCATATGGGTTAATTTACAAGACCTATAAAAACAGCCTAAAAAAAAAACAACTTTAAAATCACATTGCCCTTTAGGAAACTAGATACCGAAGAAATATTGTAGCAATATGAGCTGCAGAGGAACTGAAAGGACAATGATCCTACAGTGTTACCAGATGTGTTATTTAAGTGGGGAACAGAGAAAATGAGGAGCTTTTTCTTTTCCTTGTCTTTTTTTTTTCCCCCCACCATTTTTTTTTTTTTTAAGGTATCAGATAAGCCTTATTCCCAAATCCAGGAGGACTGAATATCGCCAATAGGTCTATGAAAGTCTGTAACTAAATGCCCAGGATCAGATTGTATTACAGTTTATACAAGCAACATCCCAAGATTCTTCTGATGGCTAGGACACATAATACAGATCAATCACTCACTAAAAAATGTTATGGTTTGTGAAATGGTCTGAGCTCAGAGACCTACACTGGTAATACGAAGAGGAATTTACAAAGACACTGAGTCCTATTCTAAATGTCAAAGTGATAGTATGAACTTTTAACAATGCAGCTGGCTCTGGATAACTAGACCTTTTCCTCTCTCGCCTGAAACTCTAGACTGAGCAGGACCCTGTTTCGGGGTTTCTTTTTTCCATCTCTCTTCTCTCTTTTCAGTGCAACTCTACTCTCAAAGGCAATTTTAACTGACTTAAAACAATCTTGGTGAAGCATTTGTGAACAACTGTACCTCTTCCTCTTATAGTTTATAAAACATCTTAGGAGAATTACATATTCACTATGTAGAAGAATCCATATATTAAATGCCATTAGGCCTTCGGTGACCTATTGAACACTAAATGTTAGCAAGAATTTAGTATTGTTGTCCCAAGTACCTTTTTTTTTTTTTAAAGAATATTTTTCTAAGGTAAATGCAAGGCCATACAGATCACTACCAGGAATGAAATTCCAGCTTCAAGAGCACAGTGGGATGCTTGCATGCGGCTCTGTTACTTCATCAACTCTTAATCCCATCTATGAAAAGCATCTGCTGCTTAACATCAGAGGCCTGGGGTCTTATGTACTGGGGCAAGCAATGAGAAATGAGGAAACCAAGTAATTTTTCTCTGTGTCCCAAACTGACACAGAGGAAGAAAACTTATTACAGATTCAGTAGTATTCATGCAGCCAGCAATACACTGACTAGTTCTTATGGAGCACTTCTCATCAGAAAATTTGCAAGCAATCAATATTCCCTGCAAACTTTATTCCCTCCTGTTTTATGTAAGGGGAAAACAGTGACAGGGAACTGATTTTCCCCCAAATCATGCAGCATGCCATGAAAGAACAGAAAACAGTACCCAAGTTGTCTCTGTTCTCATTGGTGTCTTTTCTTCCTGATCAGTGAGTGCCCTGTTCTACTTGCTGACATTTCTGAGAAGTAAGTTTGAAGAGCAGGAAAGATAGATGAAAAATCAAGTGCTTCCAACTGCTTTTGTTTTCTTCTCATTTGAAGGTGGAGCTCCATTTTAAACGAGTTCAAAGACGGAGAAAAGAAAGAGGATTGCAAAATTAGTGCTTGAAAACAGCAGCGTCTCAAAAAGAGACCAAAAGCAGCCTATTCATAATCCATCTTCCTACTGTTTTTCCACTCTTCTACATAGTTTTGAGAAGCCTGTTCCCTCTTAGGTACTTGAGATGAGCAGGAGTAACATCATATAAAGAGAAAAACTTCCACTCTATTTTTCATTTTCCACTCCGGATCAGCTTATTCCAAAGCATTCTGATTTCTGCTCCCTCAGAGCATCAGCAGGGCTAGGATCAGCCCAGGGGATGGCCCTTTACTTGCAGGTGAGAAGTGCACATGCACATAATTTCACACCTTTTAAAAACACGTTCTGCAACAGTTCTGCCAGCATTGATTTTTTTTTTTTTTTAATTTTTTTTGTGTGTTTGTTCAGTTGTTTTTTGTTGGTGCCTTTTTTTTTTTTTTCCCCTCTCTAAGGAGGTATTGCTTCAACACAGTTCTGCAGAGATGTGATCTTGTCTGCTTTTAAAAGGTCAAAACAAAGGCCATCAATTTAGTATGCACATAGGGAAGAGATGGATTGTTAAAGCTAAAATCTCTCCTACAATCTAGGCAAACCATGCATAACATGATGTAGGCAAATCTAGCGCATAACATGATGTAAATTCTGGACACAAGCATGGGATCCCCAATTCCACAGCATGATAGAACTCATGTTCAGACCTCTCCAATTTATGCGAATACAAAATAATCCAGAAGACTGCAGTAGGTTTCAATGCCAGAAGAGCTCTGTAGGCTCGAAGATCGGACGTTTGGTGAAACTTAATTCACCCTTTTTTGCAATTTATTTCTCAGAATTAATAGAATTAATAGCTTTAGCCCTCCACGGCTCTTTACATTTAATTTGAGTCTAGTTTCTCAGTCTCAGAATTTCTAAAAATTGACTGAAGAAATAAACCAAAATGGTCGTAATTTTCGTAGTGGTTCAGAAAATGACTCAAGACAGTCAACCAACTACATGTTGAATTTACTTCCTCATTTTCCTGAAATTAAGGCTAAATCTTTCAGGTAATTTCCTGAGCATCCATCTATAAGGTAATTCAGGGTTCAGAATTCCCAAAGCATTCTGTATGCGTGATGACACAGAATAGGACCACACGTTCCCTGTCACAGGTACAGCAGCCTGCTTCTTTCCTATAGTTGACCACACTGGGAAATCCAGCTCTGTCTATAAAAACCAGATTTATTTTAATCGAAGTGAAACATTAAAGCTAGAAGGACTGCAGGGAAATCACAGAATATGACACATTGGTAGAATACTTTCTTTGAAGTTGGAAGATATGATTCAGACTCCTTCAAGCACAGTAAAAAGAATGGATTCTGGGCCCTGCTCATCCTTCATGAGATGCCTAAACACCTTGGAAGAAAAGATGACATTGCTGCCATCAGTTTAGCAACTCAAGCACTATGTTCCCTTTGCTTGTCTTTGAAACATTTTGTTTAAAGTTCACTGCAACATAACACTGCATATGTATTTCTTCCTGGTTTTCATTCCAGGTTAAAAAGAAAAAAAAAAAACAAACCAGAATTAATTTTAGCTCCATTCAATGTGTGGTGGTTTTATTTTAAATTCAACAGCTGAAATGGAATTGCTTACAGAGACCACTCTACTTCAGAGTAGTAATACAGTGTCTCTCCGGATTCTACCAGATATTTTCAAGAGGAACATGAGGGAAAGGATGAAGCTCTTGTGGGAAGACAGGAAACAGCACTAGGAAGAACACAGTAATGGATTATCTTTGGTTCCTCATCCTTCCCAATTTGTATTTAACAAATTTCCTTAGCTTTGCCAAATTCCTTTCAAGAAGGACCACGAGTAATTCCTTCCTTTTAGTGTTGAAACAATACCCCTCCCTCACACATCTGCTGTGCAGACTTCAAAACATCGCAAGACTTCTCCACACAAGTAAAGAAGAAAATTAGATAGTCAGGAAACATTAAATATACAGGCAACAGTTCCTTCAACTTGCATTTGACTTCCCTCCCCAAAGAGGTGTTAATTTTTTGAATTATTTCCACACTTAAAACTTCCATGCAAAGTTCTTAAATATTCTACTGCATTTGACTCAGAAATGTTGCAACGCTTGGAGTCTAAAGACAAAACTCAGTAAACAGCTGAAACTGGATTTTGATTTTTCAACAATAGCTTAAAAACGGGAGCAAAATCTCTAAGGAGTTCCAAGAACTCTGGAATTCAATTTTCTTTCCTGGCAATCTTCTCAAACACTATTAGTCATACAGGTTAATAAGTATGCCAGGCTACAGACTTTTCTGTAATGTGATGTTTATTGAATCCTATTGGATTTACTATTTGAAACCATTTTGAGCTTTACTAACTTTTGAAGCTGTCCCTCTCTTAGTTGAAACACACAGAAATGATTCCTCACTGTGATTTGCTTTCTATAATGATTTAAATGCTTTTGGAAACACATTTATGGGCTCCTTCACTCTGTTAACAATGACTTAATAGCAAAATACAATGTGCAATGTAAACACTTCACTCACACAACTTGATAAAAAGGTACTTCCTACACAAAAAAAGTCCTTCAAAATAACCAGCAGCAGTCCATTTGAATATTATTAGTGTTGTCAAATACCTACCTTAAGGTCAGTCTACCTTAAGATTTTCAACAGTACTGTTACCCTTTTTATGCTGATGCAACACTATCTATAGATGGGGTTTTCACTAGTATAAAGAATTCTAGTGAAGAATTTGGTCATTTTCCTCAACAGTAACATAACCAACATAAGAAACGTTTTCCGTTCTCTACCTCCACATGGTATTAACAGTGTATTAATATCTTTGTGGATCTAATGCAGTAGATCCTTGCACTAAAATACTGAACCAACTGTGGATAAGTGATTCTGGTTACAGAAGTATATGATTTCTTCAGTTTGATCCTTTCAGTGTTGTAATTTCATTACATATCTTTCCTCTATATAAAACAGTAAGCAAAGGTATTGTGACTATAGGGTTCTGTAGCTATAAAACCCTCCTCATCAATAAATTACACAGAAGAGCACAGCTATAAATTTCCAGTCATGCTGGTGCAGATAACCATTAAACTGGGGTATGTTCACAAATGATTTGCGGATTAAACTGAATTTTTTTTTAAAAAAATCTTATCAGCTCCAAGTTGACAGAAATTACACCTGCAAGTGGTATTAATTATTTTGCATAGACTGTATCTGAATAAACATGAATCAGAAGTAATACCATTTAGCATCCAACAGATGGAATCAACTAAATGAAGCTGCAGATGTTTGTTAAACCAGCAAATCAACAACCCACTGTACCAGGACTTGCAGCAATCAGATTCTACACTCAAAGTGAAATGCTGCTGAATTTCAAAACTCTAATATGATCATGTTAACGACCAGCTCCAGTCCATTCAAAGATTTAGTCTTCTTGCTAGTCAAGATGATGTTAAACACCTCAGCATTTTGTTTAAAAATATAATTAACTCATCTACACTACAGCTATAATTTTATGCACAATACTGTGTTATCACAACAAAGCCACTCCAGATTTAAAGGCACTTTCACTTAAAATGTGTCCCTGGGAAGGATTTTAAAGATGAACTTTACAGCATTGCAAAAAGAGGGGACGATGCATAATCTATCACTCTGTCTACAAGACACCCATTTTAACCTCTCCTCATATGTATGTTTATACATATTATACAATGTGTATAAACACCTGGTGGGAAGGAATAAAGAAGAAGGAGCTAAACTCTTCTCAGCAGTGCCCATTGACAGGATGAGGCAATGGGCACAAATTAAACCATTACATTCCATCCGGACACATGAAAACACTTTACTGTGTGGGCATCAAACAACTTACTGGTTGCCCAAAGGGTTTTCCAAGTCTCCATCTGTGGAGATATTTAAAAGCCACCTGGACACGGTCCTAGAGAACCTACTTCTAGCTGACT
>NW_008616953.1:0-8219 GCF_000691845.1 Merops nubicus | reverse complement strand
CAGCAGGAGGTTTAGCCTAGATGATCTCCAGAGGTCCCTTCCAACCTCAACCATTCTGAGACACCAGAATCTGGTGGAGGACCACCACAGACACTTTTGCATGTGCGCACACACACACAGAGCGCATCAGTAATATCAACTTTTCTTATCTTTGAAATAATAAAACCAAGGCTACAAAGCTGGTGCTGAATACTCTTTTAGGGAAGAGTTAAGTTTACTGATTGCACTGTGAATAAATTTCCTTAGTACAAATCGTTAAGTTTTGGGGAAACTAAGAAAGGCCATCCAGACAAATCTTAGATTCTTATTGCTACTGCTAACAGCTTTGAATTACAACTGATACATCACAAAAATCTATTTTTACTTAAAAAAAATAATCTATTCTCTATTGATGTTGTACTCCAGGTGGATAGCTGACTATATACTAACCACTGTGACCTCCAGTCCTTCTGCAAAATAGTTTATTAATTGTCTTGTCATGAAAGCACACCTCTAGAACCAAATATGTCGTAAGATCCCACCCACCCAAAGATGCATGTTAATGTATTAAGTCCTCACTCAAAACGAAAAAGTCTGTTTGAGATAATATTTAGACAGCATTCCATCAGAAACAGATGTGATTGCTTTTTATCTTACTGTGCACTCAGTGTGAATCTTCTAATATTTAAGAAATAGACTTCAAATAAAGCCATGAAAACAGAATTTGTGATGTTCCACCGCCCCAGCTATAAAAAGAATGAAGTTGGCATCACAATTATTGCTCATGGAGGACATCACTTTCCGCAACTTTATGAAAATTCATTTTCATTTTATAATTTGTGTATGAGGCAAAGCTACTTAGCAATGAATTCCCCCATGATGCTTATTCATCGCTGTGAAAGAAAGAGCTGTAATGAACAACTCTGCTTTGAGAAACCCAGACAGTGCCAATACCTATTCTAAGCAGTGAATGAAGCAGCAGAACTGCTGGCTCATGAGAGTCCTTTCTCACAGTGTGTATCTCATGGAGAATAAAACATCACATACCCACAAGTTTTTATTACTTCAATTTCTTACAATAAATTTTGTTTTCTTTTGAATATCCATTTCCTACATATTCTGGCAGCAAACAACATCTGGAATACAGTTTCTTGTTAGCAGTTAAGGAAATATCAAATATAGCCACTTTTCAGTGTTTGCCTCAAACCTTTGAAAGGCTATTTCTTTTTTGAGAAGTGAGAGGATATATAATAAGAAGAACCTTGCTTCCATAATGTGGCCTCAACATTCAACGAAATTGATTTTTATAGATATACACACACATGAGGTGCCTATATATATATATATATCTATCTCAAGCCTGCAGATATTTTTGACTCCTAAGGCATTTGCCTTCACCACAAGAGAACTGCCAATTCAGTGTCATACATTAAGAGAACAAACAAAAGAAGGACAGGCACTGCTCCCTTAACTATCCAGAACACATTCCCAGGTCTAGTGATTATTTTGAGATCTTGAATGACCTCTGACTTTCAACAAAACCAGCTTTTCCTTCAGTTGCTTCAAATTAGTTTTCGCTTTCCTCTTCATTGATGCTCAATAGCAATGTCTGAAAAGCCCTCTCTCTTTCATGTATAGCTAACGTATTAGTATTTTACAGACCATTCTGTTAATTAGAATAAAGCATACAGTAGTTTTATCAGAAAAGAACTATTTAACCACCTGTTAGAAGTAGCTGTATGGTTTGCTTCTGAGGAAGACAATGTCAGGAATTTGGTTCAGGAACTCAGACAGTAAACGTTGACCAGAGAAGCAGAAAGATGTGTCTGATGGCTACTATGAGGAAGGCAAATTCAGATGCAAGCTGAGGAAGTTGTTAGAGAGATGATCCAAAGGCAAGAACATGAATTGGACTTTGTGCAAATAAGTATGAAAATCTTTAGTAGTCTATTGGAAATTCATCAGACTAGAAGCGAATAAATTTTCCTGAAACTGTTACCTGGTCACTCAGCATAGAGACAGAATCTCAAACACTCACAATTCTATTCTTGATAGCTCCATGCCTCAATGCATCTGAAGTATTCTTGCAGTGTACTTTTTGGGAAAGAGCTTCAGACTTAGACTTCATGATTCACACTTTTACCTATGACTACATATTTTGATATCAGTCTCAGTCCTCCTGCGTTCTGCAGCAGCCATCCCTGCTACAAGGCACTGGTTGTAAGTCATACATGACCATAAGGGAAGTGGCAGAAATAAACTTTTGACTTTTTTTTCCCCTCTCCTTTCCTTAAAACATTTTTTTTTCCTGTAGAACTGGGAGGACAGAAAACAGACTGAAATCTAAACAAAAACTTTCCATCAGTGCCAGGGCCAAGAACCACAGAAAAATAAACTCTGTCAATACAGACACATACTAGCCTCAGTGGAGTCTAGCTTTGGGAAACCTTAACATACGCATTGGTTTTTAAAACCAGTACAGATGCAAAAAGACACTAAGATAAAGGACGGACATATTTGAGGAATGCAGTGATTAGGAATCAAAACAAGGTTAAACAGTTGTAATCTCAAAAACTGACATTCAATGCAATGCGACAGAACTCTTGCAGATCAAAACTGAGACTGTTTCTAACCTACTACCACAATTACAGATTAAGACAAATTTTTAGAATTTCAATTAAATTAATAAGACGTGTTATATAATCCTCTAACTTCTCCAAAAGATTACTCTTCAAACATATACCTACAGCCATTAAGGCAATGAAATTTTACAAATATTAAATTATATTACCA
Source organism: Merops nubicus (assembly GCF_000691845.1). Lineage (NCBI taxonomy): Eukaryota > Metazoa > Chordata > Aves > Coraciiformes > Meropidae > Merops > Merops nubicus. The sequence continues at coordinate 5,447 of NW_008616953.1, read as the reverse complement.
GTTATAGACAGAAAAAGTGAAATAGAAAAAAAAAAATCTGTAAAATATTCAGAAACCAAATAATTTGCTTTGGCGTTATTTTAGGGGCTATAAATTTACTTCTTGAAAACAAGGCAGATGATGCACTTGCTAGAAACTGTTCCACTGACACAAGCATGGAAAGTGGCAATGGGAAGAGCACAATACTGTAACTAGGAGATTCACTAGCATCATTCTACGATTTTATCATCTCACAAGGACTGCTACCTCAAATGACAGCAGAAATGCTAGACAAAAGTTCTAAGGCAGTAGTGTGGGAAAAACTTGATTGCCAAGAACTGATTCCAATAGATTTTCATCATTAAGCTTTCCTTCAAGGTAAACTAAAATATTATCTCTCTATTATTCAATATTAGATAACAACAGATAGAAGTATCTAATAATTAGATACTGTCTTACTCCCTATCTAGTCCAGTACATCACCATCAAACAGTGCCCCAAGGGGAAGGTACAGCACAACAGACATGACAACATACTTCAAAAAAGCTCTCTAGGAAAAATGTTGAAGGTTGTTTTTCTTCATTTTTTTTCCTCTCAAAAATTCAACTTCAATATCAAACTTCATAACCTGGGTCTCAATCTAATCTGATCTCTGCTTCTTACCAAATTCATGCCTCAGTGTCACCTAACTGCTCTGCGAGCTGCTAATTTTAAAAGGTACTCATCTCCAACAGCCTTTTGTATGGGGGAAGAAAAAGGAAGTAGATAAGTGAGCATAAGTGAAGAGTTAAGAATAATTAAAAAGACATATCTGCATTTTGAAAAGGGTTTTATCATTAGCTTTGGTTTTCTGTATTATAGAATCACAGAATGGTAGAGGTTGGGAGGGACCTCTGGGGATCATCTAGTCCCCCCCCCCCGCCAAAGCAGGTTCACCTACAGCAGGTTGCACAGGAACATGTCCAGGCAGGGTTTGAAAGTCTCCAGAGACCCCACAGCCTCTCTGGGTAACTTGTCCCAGTGCTCTGTCATCCTCACAGGAAAGAAGTTTTTCCTCATGTTCAGGCAGAACTTCCTGTGTTCCAGTTTGTGCTCGTTGTTCCTTGTCCTATCATTGTGCACCACTGAAAAGAGACATGCCATCCTCTTGACACTCACCCTTTAGTTATTCATAAACATTTATAAGATCTCCTCTCAGTCTTGTCTTCTCCAGGATAAACAGACCCAGGACTCTCACAGCCTTTCCTTCTAAAAGAGATGCTCCAGTCCCCTCATTATCTTTGTAGCCCTCTGCTAGTCTCCTTCCAGTAGCTCCTTGTCTCTCTTGAGCTGAGGAGCCCAGAACTGGACACAATGCTTCTGATGTGGCCTCACCAGAGCAGAGGAGAGGGGGAGAACCTGCTGTGACTTGCTGGCCACACTCCTCTTAATGCATTCCAGGATACCATTGGCCTTCTTGGCCACAAGGGCTCACTGGTGGCTCATGGTTGACATTGTCCACCAGGACTCCCAGCTCCTTCTCTGTGAGGCTGCTTTCCAGAAGGTCAACCCTTAAACATTACTGATGCATGGAGTTATTCCACCCTAGGTGCAGCAGACTACACTTGCCCTTGTTGAACTTCATGAGGCTCCCCTCAACCCAACTCTCCAGCCTGTCCAGTCCCACCAAATGGCAGCGCAGCCTTCTGGCACGTCAGCCACTCCTTCCAGGTTTGTATCATCAGCAAACTTGCTGAAGGTGCACTCCACCCCTTCATCCAGGTGAATATGTTGAACAAGACTGGACCCAGTACTGATCCCTGGGGAACACTGCTAGTTACATGCCTCCAGCTAGACTCTGTGCCACTGATCACAACCCTCTGAGCTCTGTCATTCAGCCAGTTCTCAATCCACCCCATTGTCCACTCATCTAACCCACACGTCCTGAGCTTACCTATGAGGATATGGAAGGCAGTGTCAAAAGCCTTGCTGAAGTCAAGGTAGACAACATCCACTGCCCTCCCCTGATCTACCCACCTAGCCACACCATCATAGATAACTATCAGACTGGTTAAGCCTGATTTCCCCTTGGGGAATCCATTCTGACTACTTTTGATAACCTCCTTTTCCTCTACATGCTTAGATGGCCTCCAAAATGAGCTGTTCCATCACCTTCCTAGGCATGGAGGTGAGGCTGACTGGCCTGTAATTTTCTGAGTTGTCCTTCTTGCACTTTTTGAAGACTGGAGTGACACTGCCTTTCCTCCAGTCCTCAAGCACTCCCCTTGTTCTCCATGACCTTTCAAAAATGATGGAGAGTGACACAGCCACAACACCAGCCAGTTCCCTCAGCACTTGTGGGTGCATCCTATTGAAGCTCATCCTTATAAACCAAGGGAGAGTTTTCCTTTGTCCAGACCTTCTCTCTTAAGGGACAGGGATTTGTGAGGGCTGGCCTTAGCAGTAAAGACTGAAGCAAAGGCGGCATTCAGTAATTCCACCCTCTCTGTATTCTCTGACACCTCATTCAGCAGTGGGCCTACATTTTTCCTAGTCTTCTTTTTCCTACTGATGTCCTTGAAGAAGCCCTTCTTGTTGTCTTTTACATCATTACATCATATTAACACTAACTCTGTAACTGGGAGCAAACACATTACTTCTGGTTCTCACCTTTTCTCCATGATTTTTTCATCCTGCCTTCTCTGATCAATATAGATACTGAGGCTCAGAAGGCAAATTCAAATTACAGGTCTTTGTTTCTTTGACATAAAGTATAATGTAAATATACTTAGTGGGTACTTATGGTTAAAATTTTTCACCAGAGAAAACAATGATAAATAGCTCTTTCAAAATAACTTTCATAACTCTGAAAACAACTCATCTCACAACCACATTGACCAAGAAGCACCTTCTACTTACTCAAACACAGCGAAAACCACTGTTCTGAAGGACAGTAATTTGGACCTATGACAAGTCAGTGGCTGTTAATGGCTGCCTTTACATTGGCAACAAGATATTTATTTTAAATAAAGGATATTTCGTACAAGACTCTTGATGGTGAGTGCCCTTCATGTTCTTTAGAATGAGTTTTCAGTTTTGAAGAGAGGACCAGCAAATTGCCATTGATCCTAGGAATCGTTTCTTTAGCCAATCCATGATTTTTCACTGGTTTAATAATTAAAAATAATTTTGAAAAAATTATGTTATTCTAGTGATATTATTCAGGGCAAGAAAAAGCCTGATACAAGTACTACCTTTCTTAAAGACTTTTAAAAACAGAAACTGTAGATCAGATTGTAGACTTACTTGTCAATTCTCAAAAATGTCAATTTACATTAAAAAGTTTAAGTTAAAAAAACTGGCATAATTCCAAAAAGGGGATACTCTCCATACACTCCATTGGTCAGTGAGGAACCAAGCTGCTCGTGTTCAAAACTGAGTGTTCCCCATAGGACAACTACTGATGCTACAGAACAAGAAACCACAGTTCAAGATAAGCAGTTCTTTTACGAAGCACAGTGTACATTCAGATTATTGCAATAAGAAGAGATAGGAAGACTTACACAAATAACTTGATGTTTATGCAAACACAAGGCCTATTTTATAAACAACACATTTATGCCTTCAGGAATACAAACTTAAGGGAATGCATCCACTATATATGTACTACATCTGTGTTACTGTTTATTTATAAACAAATAGTGATTAATAAAACAATGCTCTATAATGTGGTCTTCTGGCAGAGCTCTGCATTGTCAGACAGGATTCTTCAACTCAGTTGCAAGCTTTCAGACTGAAGATTCCAAAGTGCTTCAGTGAACAGTTTAGTCATCAACAAGAACTCACTGAACTAGAGTGGGGAAAAATAGAGTCAGTCTTAAGATTTCAGTAAGAACCAGGGAGACCACTATCATTACATGTATTGTTAGGCTTCTTTTATTTCTTATTCTTCGTTTTGTGGGTATTATTTTTTGTTTTGGATATGTTGGGTTTTGGCTGGTTAGTTGGTTTGTTTGCGTTTGGTGTTTTGTTTTTTTTTTTTTTTTTTCCTTGAATACAAAGGGGTGACTTCCTATCAGTTTATGAAGATGCAAGCAATGTATTTACAAATTATTAGAATTTTTAATAATTTCCTTTAGTCATCATCCTTTTGTATTGCCTACATTGTACATTACAGTAGGCATTGCAACACCATTGATGTTTAACATCTTCATCAATGACATCAACAGTGGGATTGAGTGCACCTTCAGTTAAGTTTGCAGATGACACCAAGGCGAATGTCATGGTTGACACACCTGAGGGAAGGGAGGCCGTCCAGAGGGACCTGGACAAGCTTGAAAAGTTGGGCTGTGTGAAACCCATGAGGTTTAACAAGACCAAGTGCAAGGTCCTGCACCTGGGTCAGGGCAATCCCCCAGTATCAATACAGGCTGGGGGATGATGGCATTGAGAGAAGCCCTGTGGAGAAGGACTTGTGAGTGCTGGTGGATGAAAAGCTGGACATGAGCCAGCAACATGCACTTGCAGCCCAGAAGGCCAATTGTATCCTGGGCTGCATCAAAAGAAGTGTAACCAGCAGGTTGAGGGAGGTGATTCTGCTGCTCCACTCTGCTCTGGTGACACCACAAGAAGTACTCTGTCCAGCTCTGGAGCTCCCCACACAAGAAGGACATGGACTTGTTGGAGTGGGTCCAAGGAGGAATCATAAAGATCATCAGTGGGCTGGGGCACCTCTCCTACAAGGGCAGACTGAGAAATTTGGGGCTGTTCAGCCTGGAGAAGAGAAGGCTCTGAAGAGACCTTATTGTGGCCTCAAAGGGGGCCTGTAAGAAAGATGAGAACAATCTTTTAGCAGAGACTGTTGCAACAGAACATGGAGTAATAGTTTTAAATTAAACCAGGGTAGATTTAGACTAGATATAAGGAAGAAATTTTTTGCAATGAGGGTGGTGAGACACTGGCACAGGTTGCTCGGAGAAGTAGTAGATGCCTCACCCCCAGAAACATTCAAGGTCAGGTTGGACGGGGCTCTGAGCAAACTGATGTAGCTGAAGATGTCTCTGCTCACTGCAGGGGAGTTGGACTACATGACTTTTAAAGGTCCCTTTCAATGCAAACCATTCTATGATTTCATCCTTCTGAAGCTTTATGTATCACTGTCTTCAGAGTACGAGAGGATCAAAACTGGTCATATTTAAATCTTTTAGTCACCCTTTCCATAGTTTTGTAAGACAACTGACGATTCACAAGCTCTAAGAAGAGCCAGCTTTAATGCTGCAAGAGGTTTCTTCTACGTTATCTGTGATATACCCTGAAAAAGTACATTATTTGATAATATCGCAGTCAATATTTACACATCATTTGTGTGAAAATGTACATATCATGTACCTGGTGATAAAAATGCCAATTAATACCTGTTACGCTTGCTATGCTTGCATTTGAATGCCTGCTTTGCCAATGATTAGGCCTAGGAGGAATGACACAGCCAG
>NW_008616952.1:17184-19190 GCF_000691845.1 Merops nubicus | reverse complement strand
TCCAACCTAAAGGATTCCATGATTAAATTGCAGGCGTTTTTGCAGCCAAAGGTGCCTTTCATTCTGTTACATTGGTAGGAAGCAAAACCTTTTATTCAGATCCTCCATCCAGAATGCACAGACTCAGAGATGAGAGGTGCTGGCACAGCTCCACAGGTTTCACCCCAGGACTGAGCCACTGCAGGGAGGAGGAGAGGTGCAGAGCAGGAGGCCATGTGAGGGCAACACCCTGCCAGCACAGGCACCCAGCTCCTTCCCAAAAGCAGGAAACAGCCCCTGTGGCAAGAGCAATTTTAGGAGCAAGACAAGAAGCCTGAGTAAGCAGATGTTGTCTGCAAGGTCAGAGAGGTAAGTGCCAGTTTCACAAGGCTGCAGCTCACGAGGTTCCTGCAGCCCCCCTGGAGAAGCAACAGCAGTTGTGGTGCTGTGGTGGCTGTGGTCAGGTCAAACTGGGACCTGCCACCTCCTCCCTCCATGCAGACCCCAGGGCCCTCCACGAGGAGTTCCACCCTGTCTCCAGCTGGCACTGAGGTCCTGAGGGAGCAATCTGAAGGAAAACAACCTAAAGAAAATCAATATAATTTCTTAGCCCCTATTTTTCCCTTCCTAGGAAAATATTTCAAGCCTACCAAGACTTGGAAACTCTGGCCTTTCACTTATTTTTTTTCCTTATTGGCTATCTGTTTTAAAACACTTGCATTCAAGGGGAAATACACCAAATATTTTTAGTCATTACTTTATTTTGACCTTTTCTAGAGCCAAAAATGTACCCAGAACATCATGCACGAGTGAATGGCACAGTTCCATGGTCCAAACATACACAAAATGTGAGGAACAGCTGCTGCAGAGAGGAGCTAGCAATGGAAAAATGAAACATTTAGTGGTAATAATTAATAGTTATATAGGTATTACCTATATTGTATCAGAGGAAGAGAAAAATGGGTCCCATTTGTCATGTGCACTGATTCCACAAGCAGTGGAATCAAAGTGTAGGCTTGCACCTACCTCTTTCTTTTTATTTGCTAAATGTGAATGAACTCCATGAACTGAACTTTTGTGGCCATATAGCCACAAAGAAGGGAATGAGGGAATCAGAGAGAGAGGGAGAACTTTTAAAAGAAAAGCTGCAAAATGTATTACTCCTTTTGGGTTTTATTTTAATTTACTGGACTTTGAGGTGATTATATCCCTTGACAACAGTTCTGAAGTGCTCTGAAACCTGGGGCTTTTTGGGCTGTTAGCATTAAGCTCCCTGTGCAGTGCAAGGTGCAGTTATGTAGACTAGACTTTGCAGGCCTGACAGATGTGAGCCTTTGCTTTGGACCCAGTTCACCACTAAAAATTAACGTGGCATCATAGGTACCTTCAGATCCTCATCAGCCTGAGCAGAGATGCCGTGAGAGAGTAAAATGGGTGGGAAGGCTGAAGGGAGCTGATGTCATTCAGCTCACGCTGTAATCTAACTCTAGATTGTTTAGGTCTCCCAGCTCTCATCCTCTCCTTCTCTTCCTGTTTCTAGGAAAGAAAATAGCCTCCACCCTGCTAATGACCCCTCAGGGGAGGCAGCACTTGCAGCAGAGAACAGCCACGGCTGCTGCTCTTGTGGCATCAGGCTAGGAAGATCTGCAGCCCACAGGCCCCCCCAAGGGCAGTGGTGGGGAAGGAAACCTCCCCCCCTTGGGAACTGGGCTGATTCAGGGAGGGAGGGGAACAGCTTTTCAGTGAAACCAAACCACCAGTTTCTCAGAACCCCACTCATGTCTAATGCTCTCCAGAGAGGGCTGGCAGAAAGATGGGAACAAACGTGCCCCAGCAGAAAGATGCAGAGTTGGAAATGTCCCTTGAATGGGACTTTTCTCAGTGAAACCAGAGGGGGTACAAAGGTCTCCCAGTGTGTCCCCACCAGCAGGCAGCAGTGGGTGTCTCTTGATTTGCTCTTTCATAACCTCTTTGCCCCCCTTTCTCCCTGCTGAATGCTTATGGCCAGTCTCCAAAGCCACTCGCAA
>NW_008616952.1:0-17113 GCF_000691845.1 Merops nubicus | reverse complement strand
AAAGAGGCAGAAAGGGGCCATTTTACCCTCCTGGTGGGACTTGGTTTCCCCCCTTTCAGTTACATCCCAGGAGAACCAGCCTACGGCACAGAAAGTGCCAGGACCTGCATCTCTCCTCACTTAGTTCTATCCTCACTGCCAAGAGAGTCCCCAGGAACCCCTTCCCTGGCAAACCTTTGCCACCTCAGAAGGAAAGCTGCCTTTCCATGGCTTGCTCCCACTCCCTGATTCAGCCTCTGCCAGAGGCCAGTGTGCAAAGCAGTGCTCCACCAGGAACCTCAGAGCACTACATCCATCTTTGGCACTTACAAACTAACAGAAAAAAAGGAGAGGGAAGGAGGAGGAAGCATTTGATAAGCCAGTAATTAAATGCTAACGTGCTCCATCTCCCACTCCACTCTCACTGCTTTTGAAGGGATTTCACTTGACTGGTACTTCCTAGTAATTTCTAAACATATAAGAGTTATCTGAGGCAGTTGTTCCCTACAATAAAAATCCTTGTGATGGTGCCAGACTAAAGATCCACCTAATGCACCTGGCAGTAACTAAAAGGTGCAAGAAGAAGGGAAACACAGTGGTACTTTCCCAAATGCTCTTCCAGGCTCCAACAATCCGTGGCTCATGGACTCCCCATGCACTTTGTATCCCTAACCAATTTATTTTTCATGAACCTGTCCTGTATCCCCCTTAAACTCACATAAGCTTCAGCATCCATAATCTCTGGGGGAAGGAGATCCACAGTTTAAGGACACATAGGAAAAACAGTGTTTGTTCCTTAAAAAAATGATGTAAATTTTACTACACCATTCCACAATTCCTGCTTAAGAAAGGATAAAGAAACAAAAAAAAAATAGGGGGAAAAAAAAAAGCCTAGACAATGAGGAAAGAAAAGAAGGTGACTAGTGAAACAGGTCATTGTACCAAAAAAGAACTGTAATTTCTACTTCAAGGACACAGGGAAGTCTTCCAGAGAAGTTTACACAGCTTTTGAATTCCTGCCCAAGTTTCTCAGCAAGCAGGAAGATGTTTGAAATGACAGGCCCTCCTCTCCTGGCTGCATACTTGGAGATGTTCAGATGCCACGTTTATTCCATCAGGCTCCTGAAACATGTTACACCCAAGGAACGTGCTCCAGAGGTGCCCATTTCAGAGAGCAGGGTGTGAGGAACTAGCACGGAGGTCCACGGGCTCCCCAGTTTTGGGTCCTCCACCTCCCACTTGGACCATAGCTCAGGGCAGAGGGGGAAGGTGCACAAAGCTGTCCACCCTTCTGGAAGGCTCCACAGTCCTGCTGGAGCAACAGCTCGGGGCACACGCTGCAGCTCCCACCCACACACGTAGGTTAAGGCTCTTTTTGATGATTCAGAAACCCAGATCCAACAGCAGAGTCAAGCCTTTTGTTCATGATTTTGGAGTGAAACACCAGCTAGCATATTTTACAGATGAGTGTCAAGGCAAAATCCTGGACTGAAGGGTTCTGCTTATCTGAAATGATTTTCAGCTACACCCTTTAAGGCAAAGCCATGTCTATTAAAAGAAATCAAGAAAATCCCAGAATCCTAATCCTGGAACATTTGCCTGTGTACTGTACTCTGTGCAGCCTATTATGTCTAGACTTTGCAGGGATCCTCTGTACAGCAAGTGCTACCTAATCCCTACTCACTGTGGGCTAGTTAAGGATGGATTTGTATAGTCTTAACTGCAAATTCTTCTGCTTTTGAGTGTCCTTGCTGAGTCTTTAATAACATAGCTTTGAAGTTTAATTACTCTTAAAAGTTGCAACCATTATAGTCGAGATATATACAAGAGGAGTAAAAAGCTTGTAAAGTAGGAGTTAACTTTAAGCAGAAAGGGGAAACATGAGGAAAGTTTTATTCATCAATAGCTTTGACAGAATTTACTTGAGTGTCATGCACACCAAGCCCAATTTGCAAATCACTGGAGATCTGCCCCTCAACCTGTTCAATCCCTAATGATGAAAGGAAAGGAAGAGCTGCCAATCAAGAAGGGGGCAAGGGCAAGGCTCAAGAAGATTCACAACTGCCAGTTAACTTTACTACTCATATAAGGGGAAAAAACATGTGCAGAGCAGCCACCCAGAAGAGGACTGCCCACAACATGTTGAAGGAAGAGCTACAGGCACAGCAGATGACAGTGGCACACAGCTCAGCTCATCTAATGCACAGGGAGACTGTGGACACAGAAAAACTGCTCTGTCATAAAGATGTATTGCCACATTCCCCTTTCTAGAAAAAGGGGAATGATTAACAACCTACATGTCAGCTAACAGAGGGCAGACCATTATGAAGGAAGCATTTCCAGGGTATTTTATATGACTGATCATTTTCTTTGACCTCCCCACAATACCCTCAGAGCTCTACTGCTCATATTTGCAAAAAAAAAGAACACAAAGGAAGACACTGGAAATGCAGATCCAACCAGCAGTCTCCTTTCCTACCTTTCCTGTTGTTCTCCTGATGACACAGCCATGGTTTTTAGGCAATAATGGAGACAGAACAAGGGGTGTGTGTGTGGAAGCAGAGAACTCCACCAGCCCCTCTGCACAGCCAGCAGTGTAAACACACCGTGGCATCAGCTTCATGGAGCTGAGACTGAACACAAACTGCACATTTCAACTCCAGCCCTGCCACTGCATTTGCTCAGGCACCCCCCTGTACTCAGCCAGCACCATTTGCACAGCAAGCACCTCCTAGCAAACAGGACCTCAGATTTATTCTCTCTACAGTATTTAGGAAGATAAAGGAGATATATTTTTAGAACATAGGACAGGCATTTTTCTTGGGCACAGCAGGTGCTGACAGATGGAGGGAGACACATCACAGCATATTTTTGTTTTAACCATCAGGTTCAGGGGTGTTATTCCACATCAAAGAAGGGATGGTTACTGGCTCACAAGCCTTGGCCTCTAGAAGCAGATACAAATAATATCCCATTTTGATCCATTTTTCCTATTCTGTCTATAAACTTCTATTTTTCTCCTGCTATTGTCCAATCCATGCTGGCAGCCATATTATTTCTGTGGAAGTGTCACATTCTGCTGGCTCACATCCTTTTCTATTCTATAGGAACATTTATGTCAATAACTACACACATAAAAAGCAATGTTGGAAGAATGTTAAAGTTGCAAATTCCAGACTCCAAATGTCAGGAAGTGGCAAGATTCAACTTGCACATTTTTTTTTTACACACTTGCAGAGAAAGTTGTTCCTACCTCTTAATGGTGTCTATGAAACATGAAGGTGAAAGACACCAAGATTATCTGGGGTCCTTTGATCCACACTGTTGTTATAATCCAGTGCATGCTGTCCACAAGAAAAGCTCAGCATATCTTTATTTTGCTAGAGATTCTTCAAATGTCAGCTATGATAAGAAAACTGGAGTGATACTACTTTATAAATGCAGTACTGCAATTGATAGGGAACTTCTAAGTTCTCTGAGACAACCCATTAGAGTAAGACATGTTTCAACCTGATTTACCCTAAATTTATAGAACTAAAACCCCCCTCTTTGCCATCTAAGTACAGCATGTCTGTTCCCTCATCAAAGGAAAACCTTCAGACATGTTTGTCATCTAAATCTTCCTGTAGAAAATTCACAGAATTCATATTCTCATACATTGATAGCCTGACACTTATATTTCCTCTCTTCCTTCACATCAAGACAGAGAGAGTTTTTCAAACTGGCTGGTCAAGAGGCAGAATTTACCTCCACAAACCATTAATTTTAGCCTCTAATAACAGTACTAAGCCATTATGTGATAGATTATATTCCATCCCCAAAGTCTGAGGATCGTGACAGTGGCACCTCTGCTGAATCAACAGGAGGGACAGTCTCAACACCACTCTGCCCAGAGACCACTGGCTTTACAAGCTCTCTTGAGAAACCATCAGCACTGCAAATTCTCCAAGTCTTATGTGCTTGGCTGAGACTGTAACCACCAAAAACTGCAGCTCTTTGTGCCAAAGTCCTTTACGCAGATGCACCATTGGAACTGGTAAACTACACACAGCAACAGCAAAGACTCCTGCAACTCCAGAACATTTCTAGCTTGACCAGGGTGGCCAGCAGGGTTGTCATTTCTGTGAATCCACTATCTGGGGTTCTTGGAATTTACCAGCCCTGCTGGCAAAGCAGCCACATCTCGAAACTTCCACGGGGGTAGGAATGAGGTTCAAGGAACTTACAAGCTCCCCAGGGCAGCTGGAGGAACTCACAAATTGGGTTAGACAGATACCTAGTGTTTGTGGAAATCTGCCAAGCCTTTGCAGAAAACAAATCCCAGCTCATGAGGCTTACAGCTTTTTCACTGCTGGAGCTAACAGCAAGGTCCACTGCAGAGGTCACCCTCCCCACTGAAAGCCTGAAGGAGAATGCAGCTTTGCTGGGAAGCTAAATTCTCCTCTTGGCTGTGGATCTACAGGAGAACATGAACTTCCCTGGAGATCCAAAGGCTGCACCTTCTACCATATGCCTGAAGGAGACTGTAAACGTTGTTCTCATGCAGATTAACCTTTGCAGGTAGTCTGGTGAAGATATAATCTGTATCAAGTGTCTCACACTAAATAAAACAGGCACCAGAGGAGCCAGCAACCACTGCAGGTTCCAGCCTCAGAGCACTTCTGGAGGGTTTGATGTAAGGTGAAGATGTTCCTAAGCACAAAGCAGTTGTTTGCTCCTCTGTTGACTGTTTTCTTTTGCTTGAGATATCCTAAACTAGCTTCTTAACTACCATCAATGAGCAGCACTGCAACAAGAGAGGGGGAACACTGATCCCTGGTGAGGCAAGTGGGGATGGGTGATGGGCCTGATGGAAAGCAAGGAAAACAGCACCTGCTCCTGGGTAGTTGCCTTGTAAAACAGGGAACAAAATATTGCTCATGAAGGGACAGACATAACAAAACATTATCAATTTTTTATCTCACTGCTGCTTCCAAGGAAGCACACAGACCTGCTTCAGCTGTCAGGTGCTTCAGCCCAACCTTCTAAGCACAGAAGTCTGAGAAGCTCTAAAGACTCAGGCTGTTGTTATAAGTATACCATATGTATGTTAGTATAGTGCATATGCAACAACAGATATCCCACTCTCTGGCCATTTCCACTGGGTCTAACTGGACTTAGACCTCCCTGGAAGGTCCCATCTCATGTCTGCCTCTTAAGTGTCTGTGACATCACTCAGCAGCTTCAGTGGAGCACTTCCCCACAGCAGAAATCAGTGTTAGACACTACAGGCAGCCTCTCTTCCTTCCAACAGACTCAGGACAGGCCAGAGAATACTCTGACCAACAGAACTGAGCCAAGATGTCCATTCTTACATTAGCAGCAAGAGAGTAGCCCTTGGAGGAAAACAGTCACTGAGATTAGTCAACATCAGCCCACCAAGGAAGAGATTTTGTCTCATTTGCAGCAGTTTTGAGAAGGTCAGGATTTGCTGGAGAGAGTTCTGGCTGTGGCCTCCAGCACTGCCCTCTGACTTCCCAGCTATGCAGCTACATTAAACCCACGTTAAAAGGGGCTCCTCCTGCCTCCCAAACCCAGAGATAACCTGGAGCACCACTATCTTTAGTAATTCTGGTCCACAGCATGTGGGAAGGGGTGGCCCTGTTGAGCTACCTGCTCTTTCAGCTTTCTCCAGACCTGCATTGCAGAGCTCAGCCCAGAGAAGCCTCCACAGAAGCCAGGGAGACAAAGAGCAGCAGAAAGGCCCATACCCAGCTGGATGTTCTCTGTGTGTGTGTGTGGATATGTGCATGTGCTTTTTGGAACGTGGACATGGCTCTTCATAGGTCTCTCCACACTCCTGCACCCAGAGGGATTGATTTTAGCCTTCTAAGAAGCATTGCATTCATTAAAAGGTAAACAAAGGAGGCTGCAGGAAACAAATAGGAGGGAGATGTGCCTGATAAGGGCAGATAAAGGAAAACCTGATTCATCAGCACTCCTTGGACTCTGCTTATTAGACTGACCTCCCCCAGCAGAAGTCTTCCTTCTCATTTTAACCTTTTGAAGGCTGTGCACAGGCAGGAAACATTGATTAAAACTCTTTGCAATCAATAGTATCTTATCTGCTCCTTTAATCCACGCTGATATTAATACACACAAAGAAACTTCTCAGCAAGAGCCTTTCATACCCTTCTCCCCTGCAGCTCACTCCTCCCCCACACATGGACCCACTGTCATCTCCAAAAACACACTGGAGCAAGGCAGCCACTCCCAAAGTCCCTCCTGCTGTACTCCTTGTGGATCCAAAACACTCTGCAGTTCCCAGAACCTGAACGTTAAGCCAAATGGTTGCATTTAGCATCCCTAGTCTTGCCAGGGTCAGATTTTTTTTCCCCTAAATTCATTTTACCCAACTTCCAGTTCAACCAAACTGAAACAGAAACCACGTATTGCACAGAAGATGAAGATGCAGCAGCAGCTTCAGAAAATACCCACAGCAGGACAGAAAAGCTGAACCCTCACTAACCTGTCTGGCTTTTCCTAACAGCACATGGCAAGACACCTTTGTGGTCATTACAGAAACTCAGGTGCTTTTCCAAATAACTGTATCAGAGAGGGTTAGGTAATTGCTTTGACAAGGCAACAAATGAAGCTTCACAAAGAACATGTTTGTGTGTAACAGCTTGCTACATCACTTACATAACTGATTCTTTTCTCTTTCATGCCATTTTAAAGAAGTAAATTGACTTAAGGGGGGTGGAAGGCAGTTATTACCACAGTTTAAACAAGAAGAAAATTAGTTTAATTGCATATATTATGTTAGAATATGCTGGCACTCTCCATAAAGACATTACCTTCCTTTCTAAAGCGAGTCTGGTCAGAGGATTCAGAATTTTGGCTCCTTTCATCCAAGAAGGCTCCTTTCTTCATGAACCAGAACAGAAGACTATGCAAACTAGAAGAGAAGAGGATTAATGTAGCATTCAGGAAAGAGTTCTTTCATCTAGCAGAGAATAACCTTGGACAAAGCCACCACTTTCAACAGCTCCAGACTAGGGCGAGTTCAGCTGAGAAGCTACACCCCAATTTCACACATGATGGTGAAAAAAAATTTTCCCCAAACGAGCTGAGGCAAATAGCTGAATTCAACCTTCTTTAATACATTGGGGACTTCTGAAACAAGCTCTGGGTACAAAGCCTGTGAAGTATTTCTGTACATTCTATGGCATGAGAGCTGTGCAAGACACGGGAGCTGGACACCCCTCTCTCGGCTGCTTTGCCACAAGAGGGCAGCTCCTCATCTCGACATCTTTATCATCACCTCTGGAATTTTCCTACACAAATAGCCTACACAATAGCTCCAGGACATGTAACTTCAGCTCCAGAACCTCATAAAAGCCTTCTTTGCTTTAAAACACACTGGTTACCGTTTAATTCACCAGTTTCTCAGGCATTTCTCTTTGAGGGGTGTGCAGTTCCTCTGCATGAAGCTCTCAGGACGACTGTGCTGAGTTGACTTTTCATGGAGAGCACCACTGAGGAAACCTCTCTTTCTTTTGCAGGGTGCTGTTTGTTTGTTTCCATGGTGCATTCCCCATCTCACAGGCTGATGGTATTTTCTGCTGCTCCAAAGTCCCTATGCTTTAAACAGCAACAATAGCAATTTATCAAAACCCATGTTTTTAAAGGTCAGCATTCTTTTAATGTGCACATTTCCTTCAAACCACAAATTTATGTTAAGCAATTTTCACCAGGAAAGAACTGGCTGCTTCAAATTTCCTCTTTTCTTTGGTTGGTTGGGGTTTTTTTTTTTCCTGCTATCCACTACCCTATCATCTGGATAAACCTCCACCAATATGAGACCACGTCCTCAAATCAACATTCTGTATGTTGTACATTTGTTTGTACATCCTCCACTTTAAGGCTCACCCATCCACCAACAAATGGCAACAGAGTGCTGCCAGGCAGCTCACAGGAGCTCTGCCACGTGGGGAGCACAGCCCCACTCACCTCTCACTCCCTTCCTTCTGCAAGCTTCACAGGTGACAGGCTCCACAGGAGCTTCACAGGTAGCTTGAAGCAAAGTCTGCTCTCCACGGGGCTCTAGCCACAGATCTGCATGGACACAAACCAACAGCATCCTGAGGATAAGCCCCACAGAGGTTTTCCCAGCCCATCTTTGCCTTTTTAAAGGGTTAAACAGGCAATGTTGCTCCCTGACTTCTCACAAAACTCAGCCAGGAGTTGCAAGCAGCAGCCTCAAAGGCAGCTGTTAGAATTCTGCCCCCATATCCAAGGGAAGCATGGATTGAACTTCCAGCCTCATTCAGGGACTGAGTCCCTCACCTGACCCCATCCACAACACACCTCACACCACCCCACAGCACTTGGTGCAAGGAAAAGGGAGATTCTTCTGGGACTGCCCTATTAAATTACTATGAGAACACCCCACTCATAATAATCATCTGTTGTACAAGCTCTTTTTCCTATTAGAAGCCCTACAAGTCAAGCCCTACAACTGAATACTTGTCCTGGCTTTCTTCCAGCCCCAAATGGAAAAACACACTGATGTGAAAGTTTATTTTAAAAGACACCAGAGGGGTCACTTCCAGATTGAATTTTCCTCACATTTTGTGAAACTCTTCCAGAGATTTGTTGTGGCATTCCACAGTTCTCCAGGCAAAAAAATAAAAGAAAAAGGCAAACCATACTGTACAGAGCTTGCAGATGCAAGAGTTGAACACTCCTCTTCTGAAAATACCAACTTACAATAACAAATCTTTCTCTATTCACAAGAGAATCATTGAGTATTGCAAAACTTGATAATTACTGATTCATGACAGATTTAGGAAAAACATCAGCTTAAGTAATCAGGTCAGGGCACTGCTGTTGACCACAGTGTTGGCAAAAGAAACTGGTTTCTTTCTTCATATCTTTCATCAAAGTTTAACATTTCACAGTATTTAGCTCTTAGCACTTCACTGGTCCAGACCAGTAAACAACTGATAGCTTGAGAACTAGAAGTTAAATTGTGAGCAAACACCTCTCGTTAGTAGCACCTTGTGATTAATTTGCTTACACCATTCACATACTTTTAAATTAAAGTTAATAAAGTTACTGAGAATCCCTAATAGTTGTCAAATAATTAATTGTTGCTGTTGATAAATTCACAAAATGATCAATGCCTTGCTCAGCCTGCCACAGAAGGTGAGCTCAGTCACAGACTGCCAACTGGGAATGAAGATTTCATTCAGATCTCCAAGGTGGACAAAAACCAAACCCACTTTTTTTGTGAAGGAAATATATATGATCTTCATTTCCCCCTGGACAATGAAGGAGGGAAGCTCACCAGCTTTTCTCCAATGAAGGTTACTGCAAATAAATCCATTCTTCCCTGCCTCCATGGTGGTTTTTGCCTGGCACTAGGAAATCATTCTGAAAAGGCAGCAGTGCAGTGAACAAAGATCTTCTGACTCTATTTCCCTTCCTAAAATCCATACTTCAAAACCAAAACCAACCTCCTCAAACTGAGAAACTGTTAATCCCACCCCAGGTAAATATTGGTTCTTTTGTAAAGATACTGTCCCACAGCTTCACCTAAGTGACACAACAAAGTGGGTTCTAGCAACAGGGGCCAACTTTTAGACATCACAACTTGCTCCACTCCAGGCTGACACCCCAGATACACTCCCTGCATTGCAGAAGGCTTTGACTAAACAATGACAGCCCCCTTGGAGATGAAAACTGAAGTTAATTGGAGGGAGTGTGGCAAGAATCTGGAGTAATTCCACCCAAAGTAATGCCTCGTGCCACGGCCATAAGCTGTGATTTTCTACACAGAAATATTTGGTATACATATTTGGGCTCAAATGAATGTTATGTGACTGTTCACTTTGCATCATTATTAGCTCTAAAGGAATGCTGTAAAACCACTCAACCCTCTAACTTCAGAGGAAAAAAATGATCTATCCTCTTATAAAATATCCTGCTAATTAAAGAAGAAAGGAAAAGCTCTGGTGGAAGGCAGGAAGCTATAGGAAGAATAGCTGGTAAGGCTGTTTTGCAGAATTCTCCTTAGAAAGTTTTCACCCATCCACAGGATTATTTGGTATTTTTTTAAGAAAACCTCTCATTTTCATATAATTCTCCTCATAAACTGTAGGTGCCATCAGCACAAAAGCACCATGAAATCAGCCAGAATGAAATGTTACTCTGACACCCCCCCCTCGAGTTTCCACTGATCCTGTGACACACACACAAGTGAATACACACACACACACCAGTTACACACTATTTCCACCCAGGCTGAGAGCTGCCTCTGAATTAACACTCACTGCAGTAATTATTACAGTGTCCTGGGAACAGCTTTAAGCAACGGCTCCACTGAACAACATCGTGGTCCAATAGTCACTTTTTTTTCTCCTCTCTCTTTTTGCTTTTAGCTAATCTCCTTTTGAACCAGCAAAACAAAGGGGACTGAAGAAAAGCATGGGAAAAATAAGGAAAGGTCCTTCTTAATGACTGCAGGGCCCAGTCTGAAGGCCAAAGTCACCTCTGTTGGTTTTGTGCCCTGCCCTTTAAAGCAACAAGGAATTTAGCAGCTACAAGACCTGTCCTCAGAAGCCACGACTCACACAAACCTCACAGGCTCCCAATCCACTGCAGTCAGAGCACAGGAGTCCCAATCCAAGGGAGAGAAAGAACCTGACCCTTGCTCCTAAAGCAACAAGTGCCAAAAAAAAGCTCGTTTACAATCATGCAATCAACCTCAACAGGTTTCTTTCATTCATCCCCAAGATGACATGGTTCTTAGTGCCTGCAGCTTACTTAAGAGATACCAGCTGGGAGCTCCAGGAACATTCAGTGCTTTGCACATGAAATGCCTTCCTGAAAGATTTATAAATTCCAGGGACTTAATAACTGAGACAGATCATGACTAACTCAGCCACAATTTGCTGACAAAACGTTGAACCAAGAGCTCTCCCTTGATTGAAAGAAGCTCAGGCAAGCTCAATCAGTTGCACTAGTCCTGCTCAACTGTTTCCTTCCAGATGTTGAATTGATATGGGGAAAAGTCTGTTCTAACAGACACATATCTGACAAATGAATAAGGAATGTGAGCTAATGACCAAGGCCTAAAATTCTGACAGATTCTCATTATTGCTTCTAGGAGTGAAAACTTCTGCAATCACAGTTCACTGCTTAAAGCATGACAAGTAAGAAAGGCACATGGTTTTCAAGGGTAGGAAAGCAAAAACCTTTTCTACATAAAATGGGATAAAAGGTAATAAGCAGGGAGACTAGAAGTCCTAGTAAGCTGATGAGCAGGATGCAGGTAAATACACCCCCCTCCTTTGCACTGACACAAGCCATTTTTCTCCACATGAACCCTTCTCTTTTTGTTATTTTATAAATACATGGAAAGGCACAAGGACAGACTGGTGCTCTCAGCTGCACCCTGTGCCCAGGGCTCCTCTCCCAGCACATACCTACCCTTTACCTTCCAGCCACTCAATTCCTCTTCACTGTAGCCCCCTTTAAGTGGAGTGTACCCAACGCTCCCTGGCCCACACAGGATCTGGCAGAAATGTCACTTCTCAGAACTAATCCCCAGGGGGGCACCTCTCAGAGCCCCAGGAGCTGCCAGGCTGCCATGGAGGCAGGGGCAATACCTCCCAAGAGGGGCACTTTAATATCTTAATCTCCAGAAGTGTATTTACGACCTGCAGCTGTGGGGCCAGAGGGGCCCCCAGCCCCACACACACTGGGGCTATTGTTGGCCACGCAGAGCCCTGAGGTTCCTTGAGTGATAGAAGGCAGTTAACTGAACCCCTCTAGGCTGCTCTGGGTGGGGGTGGAGAGGGGTATTTGTTTTCCTTTGTATTGATCAGTTTATTTTGGGCCTTTATCACTTCTGCTGTTAGCAGTCTTCTGGATTTTAACAGCCTTGGTGAGGCAGGAGAGAGTGGGAATTAATTTCTTTGGGCTTCCAGGGAAGGAGAACTTGAACTGACTAATAAATAAAAAGAATTCTCCTGTTAGACATAATTTAAAATGAGTGTATACTGCAAGTGATGTGTTAGTTGAGCACACAGACAAATGTTTGGTCTTGTTCTGCAGCCCCCCCAAAGGGCCAGCCCAGTGACAGGGAGCAGTGGTGCTCACTCCAGAACTGAGCTGTTCCCTGCTGTGGCTGAACTCCCACAGAGCATATGCTGGGGGCATGCAGGGATAGGAACTTTCCTGTGCCAGCTTTTCAGCTGTGCCACCTTCCAGCCTGCTCCAGAATGATGTCTCTGCAAAGAGGGGTGAGAGGATAACCCCTTTCACCTCACAAAGTGGAAGATCCCCACTGTTGCTTTTCTTCTGCTCTCTGTAGGACAGCATACAGCACTAGGTTTAATATTCCAGGGAATTAAAATACTCTGACATATATTCTTTAGTACTAACATGCAGATATTCACCAGAAAAGTTGTGTCTCTGGACAATAATTAACAGGTTAACTGGGCAGGTTGTTGTTTGCCAAGTTCCCCCCCACACAATATAAATAAGAAATGCTGCTGCTTTTCTGGTATTCAGAACTTTTTCATGAAAGGGAAAGAACTCAGAGAGTTCAGAGGATGCTTATGAAACCAAATTATTGTTTAAAATCTCTACTGACCTTGATGTTTATGGATTCTAAAAAGCAGAATGGTCATTAGCAAGAGCTCTGCCTCACAAATCTATTCTTCTGAGGTCCTCTTCCACTGCAGCATTTCTGAGATGTCTCCTTTTCGTGTGCCAGAAGAGCACAATGCTGTCACACTCAGTTCTAGGTCCACGAGGTTCTGCAGAAGGCATCAGGTTAACTTTTTTTAATGTGAGTCTCTGCCTTGAAGGTGTTTAGCACGTTCTGAAGATGAGGAATACCCTATGTCCTCTTCACCGAGGACCAAAAAGGTTGAATTATTTAAAATAATTTAAAAAAAAATAAAAGTGGAGCTAAATGCCATATTAGAAAACAGCAAAAATTGAAAATAGGGCATATTAAGAGCTTGAATAGGCTGCTAAAGTTGACCTGCCAATTAGAAACCCATGCTCATCATGCTAGTCAATGGCAAGGTGCCTACAGCAGGTCCTGCCACTGCTGCCTGAACTCAGCCTCACAGACAAGCACCCAAATTCCACCCCCTTTGAAAGGGACCTGGGTCTCTAAGGCCATTAACTGTCTTTGGCAATCCTAGCTCCACAAGTGGATGCACTGGCCCCACTTCCCTGTGCAAGCACCACATCTTCACTTCACTTCACAGGCAGCGAGCGTACCAAGAAACAGATTAAATGATTGGCACAAAGCTCCACGAGAAACCAAAACTAGAGATGAAAACCTTCTCCAGCATATTCTGGGTCATGCTGGATCTGAATTCTGGCCTTTCTGGTTTGCCTCTTCGCCAGCACAAGGAACTGCACTGACATAAGAAGAAACCTTATAGTATTTTCCAGATAGAATTGCTTAGCAAAAGTAAATCTTCACATCAGTAGTGGTGTCATTCAAGTTAAGGCCCAAATTTGTCCTACCTGAAATCCTTAGCACATGGAATAGTCTTTACCTGTCTAGTTAATCCATCAAAACAGATCTTCTGGGACTGAGAGTAAACTATTGTTAAACTGGGCCTCAAAGTCACACCCTGGAGAACAGTGAGAAACAGCAGTAAACCACATTCTCATTTTAAAGAGGGAAGCCTGAAATCAACATCTACAGCCCTGAAAAATACTAATTGCCTGAATAAATTGCATGCAAACCACATGCTTGATCTTTAGTCAAAGTTACAGTAAAAGGAGGCAACAACATGACACTGTAATATCCTCAGAGCTTTGTTAGACACTTAGAAATGAAATCACAGGGCAGCCTAAATTAGCCAAAGGCCTCAGCACAGCAAAACTCACAGAAGGTCTCTCATACAGGAGATAACTGTAGTAAAATAAAGGCTGAAATTATAGGCTACTGGATTTTCTAATCCAGCTCTCATGCTTTTCTCCTCATCAGACTGTGAGAGCTACAGGGCAGGAGTTTTTGCTAATTATGGGGTTTTATCATCTCTCACCCATGTACTCTGTTGTAATACAAAGCAGCCAACAAGGACTAATAAACATTTGTTTAATTTTAATGGGAGGCTTAAGAGGAAGGAGAGAATATGTTCACTGTCCTTTGCTACTGACATTTTGGTCCTTCTTAAATTTTTGTGATCTCAATATCTAGGCTCAGAAAGGGATGGGACACCTCTTCCCCTCCCACTGGTAGCTTTCTGCGACAAGTGAGAGCAACGTGCAAACACAGCTCCACTTTAAATTCAGTTTATGGTAAAGTCACACCTCACACCACATGCCATATGCTCACGATGCCTCCCTGGAAGATAAATAAACTCCTAAAATCTTACCTCAAATAAAAGCTTAACGTTTGTCATGTTTAATCAGCAATAAAGTCAGCTGTCCAATTCTTCCCCATTTATCCCTCCCCAACACCCTGTCATTTCCAAGTTGAAACGTGGAAAAACTTTTGACATTTGCAGGCAGTGTGGCAGAAAGGCAGCCTGCCATGTTATCAAAATAATTTATGTTCTCAAATTCCTGCGAGTCCAACGTGGAAATAACATCCCCCCCATTCCAGCTCTGAGTTTAGACAACTCCAGTGTTACTTGATATGACATGCTCGGGAAAAGAAATCATCTTAAATTGACACTGATAGTCCCCTGAGCTGACACATACAAGTTGCTTAAATTCGCTCTGTGCTGGGTTTTCTGTTCTGGTGAGCTGTGTTTGAAACAGGAAAAAGGGGTCAGATCTGGGAGCAGAAGAGATTAAACTGCAATTTTGTTTTCCTCATTTTCGGGCTAGCCTCTAGGATCAATCTCAGCCCGCTCTAAATTATGTCCAGCTGTCTATTGCCCCCAGGGACAATTCTAGCAGCCAGAATGAGTTGGAGTGCAGTGACATTTTAACCACACGCAGTCTTCCTGCAGCCCACCTAGCCTTGGGTTTCTGAGGACAATGGGGGGTGGCAACAACTCCTGCCAGGAAGAAAAAAATGTGAACATCGAAGTCGTAAACACATCCGAGTTAAAGAATGTATGAAAACTGTGGGTTTTAAAGAGAGCAAAAACTGAGCTGTGACAAAGAGTCCCCTAAAGCAGCAGGGGATGGAGTGCACCATTTCCAGAAGGAGCCAAAAGCCAATCATTAGGGGCCAGCCCTGCAGGGCTGCTGCAGCAGGACGTACTGTCAGTGACTGTTGTGAGGGGTTGGGCTTGTTGTATGGTTGGCAAGAAGGAATGGATGGTGTGACCACTTCTTACATGACATCTTCAGACATTTCAGATATGTAAATAAGTTGTTCTGCTGCTTGAGCAGCTCATGCACATGCCTCACACACTCCTCAACGTTTCCAAGGGTCTAAATCCTGCCACCCTACATCAGGCAAATTTCCCCTTGCCTCATTAGGAAATATCTGAACTACAAAATCAGGATGTGAGTCTACTACCTCCATTTAAAGGATCAAGAACTATCCTTGGCAGAATCCTTCAGCAAATGTATAACACTGTCTGAAACCAAGTAGAGAGTCTGTGTTTGGCTGGTGTTCCTACAGTCTCCAAAATGAGGTTTCTGCTCCTCTCCACTTTGCTTCTCCTAGAGTGAAAGCAGTTTGGTGATACAGGCAACGTTTTGATGGATTAACCAAAATGAGGTTTCTGCTCCTCTCCATTTTGCTTCTCCTAGAGTGAAAGCAACGAACCGCAGGTCAGTGACACAGGCAATATTTTGGTGGATTAAGACAAAACTTTTTGGTTTAATCCAGAATCCAAGAAGTTAAATTCAGTTCTCTTTGCATGGCAGAGATGACAGCACATTCAAAGCTCACCCAGTGTCGCTGCCAGTTGATACAAGGAATTGATGGGACTATTTTGCATTCGTTAGATTGTTAGAAATCTCTGTACTGCTTTCTGTAAGCATGGAACAGTCAAATTTCAAATACATTAGGGGGCACATCATAAATATGACTCCAGTTTACACTACCAGGAGTCAATAACTTAGAGCCAACCTAACGCTTTGAAGCTGCGTTTCTCAAAAATGACATATAGGCTTTAAGGGAATCTTTTTTTGGAGCAGGAGAGTAGGTGTCAAAAGAGAACCTGTTAAATAGGCACGCAAAATGTCCTAAAAATGGAGCCAGCCTGAGTTTCCTCTAGTACATCATGTCGTTCCTTCTGCATTTTAACAGCTAGTGAGGTGTGTGGACTGCAAGTCCTGTGTTTTTAGGAATTCCCCTTATCTGGAAGCAAAGAAACAGCAGTGAGAGAGGAGAAGTCCTGTCTTCTAACTACCTAAAAGACAAAGAGAGGCAAGACACTGTTATAGCTAAAGTACTTCCAAACTACCAGCTTGGCTGTTTCTAAAACAGGTAAGAAAATAAGCAATTTGGTTCAAATTAATGTGCACCGTAGAGCCATCCAAAAAAAGAACTGATGTTTTACGTAAGATCAGATGTAATTATATGTTAAGAATTTAAGGGATTATATAGGAAACTATTCTCTAGGCCAGCAGTGCCAGAGATCCGCAACCCAGTGTGACGTTTTTTCAGGAGATCTCAAGTTCTCCAGTCCCTTCATGGTCAACATTAAGGAGTTCAAAACTTTTTTTGACATTAAAGACCTTGTGTTTGACAAGAGGAATGCAGCAGAGCTATACTACCACGGCACAGTGCCCCCAGGAAAAAAAATGGGGACCTAAGTGAAGATCCAGCTTCTCCCTGTGTAGAAAGTTCCCTGGCACGCTGCCCTTCATCATGACACCTACAAGAGCTTCTAAATCTCTGTAACATCTCCTCATCCTCCTCTCAGTCCAGTGACTTTCCCAGTGGTAAGGGAATGACAGCATTTCAAGTACAGAACAAGCTCTTAAAAGTAAAGATTGCTGAACTTCCGTGGTGTCCAAAGGCACAAGCATCCCTCTGTGAAGGACTCCTTGCGAGTTGTATTTACCAAATTCAGAAAGGGCAGGAAAACGCATCAGTCTTGCTATATTAAACACCACATAGCTTGCCTAACTCGATAAAGACTCCGTACTACCGCTTGTGATGTCATAATTTAACTTAAATTTAAAAGAAATATGTATTTGTACA